>NC_135561.1:20064239-20361739 GCF_964340395.1 Glandiceps talaboti | reverse complement strand
TTTTATGAATTAAATATCCAAAATAAATACCCATTTATTATCCATATGGCCACTTATTAAAGATCCTTGTCAGCTTAGGATTAATAGTTTGGTTAGGACAACCGTTGTCAGACAGCGTTATAAAAAAAGTTTGTACTGAACATATGAATTTTTCTATTTAGTCCAATACTAATTAGATAGGATTTATGCAAGAAACCTAGAAATGAATCCTGGGTCTAGACATATCAATCCAAAATTAATGTCTGTGTATTTAGATATGTAAAACAGAAAACAAATTTCAAATGAAATGATGATTTAGTTAGATTGCTGAGTGTTGAATAGGTCAGAACAAAAATGTAGAGATAAGATGATAGCTATTTTTGCATTGGTACATGGTCAATCAGCTGTTTTTGGCATGGTAACAAACCTAGATTTTGATGAACACTGCCCTCACAGGCAGCATGAATAACTAACTGGTCAAAGATTACTGCTTGGCCTCCATACAGGTCAAGAAACTTTTAAAGAAGCATACACATTTAATTTGCACTTTTGCAGATGATATTTTATTGAGTTTTTCATATTTTTGGTAGACCTCAAAACCTGATTTGATGACAAAACCAAATGTTTGTGTTACCCTAAATACATGTAATATTTGATGCATTTAATTCTAGTCCCAGGTGTATATAACCACAGTAACAATGGGACATTTGGTAAATGTGCATAGATTTCAATACCTTTATCATCGTTTTCAGTATTTTTGCTAAGTTGAGAAACCTTGGTGATAGAGAGAGAGAGGAAAAAGTGACAAAACTGGCAGATTTTCCTGTATATATACTGTGTACTATAATTTTGTATGGGAACCCATGTAAAATATATTGCAACTTAGGAACTAGGGAACTTTAGTAGATTTAAGCCACCTATCACTGTTAACAAAAACTTTGGTGGGAGCTGTGTTAGATTTTACATACTTACCGCAAAAAACCTTGATTTTTGGTGAAATTAACTCTGGTAAATTGGAAACTCAGATTTTCCTATTTATTATTGTTTAAAGAGTATCTAAAAATCTATATAGTATATCTTATATTCCGTGTTTTTCTTTTCAGACTGTGAGGGCGTTTCTACCTAGTATGCTTGATCACAACCATGGTCATATTGTTACCATGGCATCAATGGCTGGTAAACATGGTGTTGCTAAATTAGTTGATTATACAGCATCTAAGTATGCAGCTGTTGGATTTACAGAAGCTTTAACCAATGAAATCAAAGAACAGAACAAAGATGGAATAAAAACAACAACTGTGTGTCCTTTGTTTGTCGACACAGGAATGACTAAATATCCAAGATTGAGGTGAGAGATATTGTTGTGGTACCCAATACATTTGTTCATTCCGTCAAGTGTGACTGGAACTCTTAGGTCTCAAGTATTTTCCAGCTGAATGAAGGGATTTATTCCGGAATAATGTACTTATACCACCGCAAGCATAATTATGAAAAACTGGGAAAAATAATGGCGATTTGGAATGTTTTGATTTACATTTTGAGCACAGTAGAACCAGTAATGTAGAAACAGGTTCTGCAGATGTAAAACAACCAGGGTATATTCTCCATATTTTCTGTTGAAAGACAATAACTTGACTTGTGCATGGTATAATTAGATATTGTAACCAATATTTTTCTTCATACAGCAAACACGAGTCAAAGATGAAACAGTGAATGAAGAAAAAATACTTGGGAACAATAAAATTATATCTGTACATAATTTATGCAATATTGGGAAGAGGAATGATGACTCTTAACATTTTTGACTCGTATTACAAGCATCATAGAACAAATGATAGAGGCACACGTTGTCGTGACAACGATCAGGGTATAAATCACTTACTGTTCAAATGTGTTCAAGTTGACTTGTGTGTGTGTGATACAATGTGAAATGTTAACACTGATTTGTAAGAAAATGGAGAATGATGTATAATTTGATAGCTGTTTCATTTTTATAGTACATAACTTGTTTTTTGTGTTCATTGTTTTATTTTCAGATTTCCAAAACTTAGCCCAGTCATGGAACCTGAGTATGTTGCTGCTGAAATTATTGATGGTGTGTTGAGAAACAAAGAAGAATTACTTATTCCTAGCAGTCTCAGATTTACCTTGTCCTTAAAAAATCCGTAAGTTGACCACACTCTTTACTTGCACTGTTTATTAACCATTCATGTAATGTAGAACTGAAACTGACTGACACCATGTGTGAAACTGACACAGACAGACATATACAAAACCAAGAAATGCCTGCAAATGAAAAAGCTCATTCACTCAAAGTGACAGACAGGCAGACAGACAGCGACAGACAGACTGACAGACAGACAGACAGACTGACAGACTTACAGACAGACAGACAGACTGACAGACTGACAGACAGACTGACACAGTGAGACTGACAGACAGACAGACAGACTGACAGACACACAGACAGACAGACTGACAGACAGACAGAGAGACATACACACACAGACACTCGCTCACTCACTATGATCTAAATAACTCATTCCATTGTTTGTTTCACAGATTTATACCAAGGAAAGTGGCTCACCTATTTCATGACTTTTTTGGAGCTGGTATTTATGCCCAAGATAAGGGGCCTGATGAAGACAAGGACAAAGATGCCTGAATTTACAAAGGAAGACTTACTCCTTGAAATTACCAGTACTATTGTTGAGAGCCTGTACAAAAAACACAGCCGATAATCAGGCCAAATAAAAAAAGTGTGTTTCCAATAACCCGACCGACCCCAGTTTAATCAGCCAACCCTAAATGTTTTTGTATATATGGTGAGGATTTACTTCTAGTTCTATGTAAATTTTCTTACCAATGTATCTTTGTTCAATTCCTTTTTTTAAAAATCTTATTCCAGAGAAATTAAGTCTTTCAGAAATGTAAGTTTAATAAGTTCATAAAGTACTATACAGTCTGTATATCGTCTACTTCACACTTAATTGACTTCATTTACTTCTTCTACACACCATCAATCAAACTATCACACAAATATTGTTGGAGTATCTTGTTGAACCATTTTCCCAACATTTAAAAAAATTGAAAAAAATAAAATAAAACTCTGACCTACCTACCCTATTTTTTGAAGTCATGTTATTGGAAACAAACCTTTTTTTTAAAAATGTTTGCCTGAAGTTACTGTAAAACATTAATATTTAATAAACCGTGATCAAAAATAGACGTTTCTTTTGGCTGTGAAGTTCATCCAGAGTTTCAACACAAATCATGATGAAAAGATGATACTATTTTTGGTTATTCTTGCCGAAGACATTACCTTCAATTAAGCTATTGCTTTCAAGTATTGGCTAAGTTTTCATTGTACTTTAGTGCAATTTGTTTTTAATAGTTGTGTTTAATAGTGTGAAAAATTTAGCATTTATAACAATTCTTTATGAACTAACAAATCAGAGGTAAACTTAGTGAATCAACAATGAGCAATTTTGAAATTACATCAAACAAACTCAATTCATAGAGCAGACGTTATTCATGAAACAAAGACTATTCATAAATTGTATCAATTTCAACTTTTGTTGCAAACATAAACTTGAAAATGGTTTCATGAAATGTTTGACTATACACTCCAATTTTTGTCAACAGATAGTTGATTTTCTGGTTCTAAGATGCATTGTGTGAGATGTCGTTTACGTTGTTACATTTAGTCTTGTTTTGTCTTTATTACAATTTGAAATAACATTTTCATCTTGAAATGATGGGGACATGTCGACCTCATTCATTGAGAGTGAGAACAAAGACTAAATGCCATCAACGACAGAAGGAAACCAGGATACAGTGAGATTACAACCAACCCCTGAGTAGTGCATTTAAATCCCCTGCATGTACAGAATACCTGGCACTGTAAGGGGATATGTGTGATACGTCCTTGAACCGACAACAGGTCTAGATCTATTGGAACAAAAGTTTATTCAATGCAATGTTTACCAATGCAGAAGAAAGTTCATAGAAAACAGTTCAAACATTTTGAATAATTAGTGACATCAACTTTTACTTAGTTCACTCACTAGAGGAATTCATTGACACAGGTCAGATAATGAACCATTGCTTGACTGTATACCATTGTATAATTTTCAGATTATAAGTAGATATAATATATAATGTGAATGTGTGCTGTTGACTGGGGTAAGATTCACCCTTTTATAGATTTGACAAAAAAGTTTAATGGCATTTTCTCTAAATTGTACAGCATTTAGATCAATATGCTGTCCTGTATGCCTGGAAGAGGTCAGTTCATATGGTGCAATAAACATGATTAATTTCATTGATTCTTATCACTCATTGTTTTTATACTTTATTTACATTTTTTATTATATATTTTAGGATACAGTGATTGTCTGGTTTAATAGTCCTGTCCATGGCATCAAATCTCAAGATCTCTCTTTACATCTAGCTCTATGAGGTCCAGATATGAAATTTCAAATTCAAACAAGCCCACCACCCACAGTCATTAACATCATGTCTTTGTTAATCAATCACACAGTTCTACCCAATGATAAGTTAGTGTTTATTGGGGGCAGTTATGTCTAAATATGGTATATTTTTCACCTCAGAATGCTACTTATACATTGTTTACATCATTGTAACAGTTGGAGGTATACTTATTTGCATAATGTCCAAATATGGTACATTTGTCACCTCAGAATGCTACTTATACATTGTTTACATCATTGTAACAGTTGGAGGTTTACTCATTTACATGCACAACTATTGGTTCATGATTTCTCATTGAGCTAGACAAGGTGAAGAGATGATTTGATACCATGGATAGCATCTAGACTACATTGAGTTAGATGGAGTGAAGAGATGATTTGATACCATAGATAGCATCTAGACTACATTGAGTTAGATGGGGTGAAGAGATGATTTGATACCATGGATAGCATCTAGACTACATTGAGTTAGATGGAGTGAAGAGATGATTTGATACCATGGGTAGCATCTAGACTACATTGAGTTAGATGGAGTGAAGAGATGATTTGATACCATGGGTAGCATCTAGACTACATTGAGTTAGATGGAGTGAAGAGATGATTTGATACCATGGATAGCATCTAGACTACATTGAGTTAGATGGAGTGAAGGGATGATTTGATACCATGGGTAGCATCTAGACTACATCGAGTTAGATGGAGTGAAGAGATGATTTGATACCATGGGTAGCATGTAGACTACACTGAGTTAGATGGAGTGAAGGGATGATTTGATACCATGGATAGCATCTAGACTACATTGAGTTAGATGGAGTGAAGAGATGATTTGATACCATGGGTAGCATCTAGACTACATTGAGTTAGATGGGGTGAAGAGATGATTTGATACCATGGGTAGCATCTAGACTACATTGAGTTAGATGGAGTGAAGAGATGATTTGATACCATGGATAGCATTTTTTAATACGCGATGAAGAATATAGTGCGATGCGATGATGCAGTATTCGTAAAATACGATTTAAAATTTTAGAAAAATACGGGGAAATACTTAGTTATGTGATAAATATATAATCCCATGAAATCAATGTTAGTTTTACGTCATAATGCTCCTTGTATGATTCCGCGGACTACAAATTCTCGCCTACCGGCTCAAATTTGTATTAGTCCGTGGAATCATACTCGGAGCATTATGACGTAAAACTAACATTGATTTCATGGGATTATATATAAACATCAAAATCTTTGAGTTCAACATCTTAAAATCATTTTATGTAAGGAATAATGAAGACCACTGAGGGCAGACTGACACGACATATCTTTACAGTCTGTTCAAATCACTGATAATTTGATACTCAAGTGACTTTGGTTTCCACTAAAAAGTATTATGTGTGCGGTAATAGGTATTAATGGTATGATTCAGATTAGTATGAACTCATACCATCCTTCATTGTGAATAAGAAGGGCAGTATGGCTACAATATCTACCTCTCCCGTCAACTGCATTGAAGGAACCTCACACTGAAACTCATTTATGTTAGATCACCCTCAAACATTTACAACCTGCCATCATCTAGCAGTAAACTGACTAATCACACAGTTCCTTTTACACTGACTGCTTTTCCAAAAGGTTTGATAGGTTACATCTTCACAAGCAAAACATATCAAACACACACAAACACACCTGTATTCTCAGTGGAATGGATACGTTTGTGATAAGCCCTAACACAGATGTTGGAAAGTCAATTTGCTACTGTACACACAACGGTGAAAGCCATTGGTCATTCAGTTGCCGATGGCAGCCAATCAGGTTGACCACTTGATGGCGATCCAACATGTATAAGTTTCAATGAGGTTCCTTCAAGGCATTTGATGGAGAAATAGATATCATAATCACAATGCCTTGATTAGTCAAGAAGACAACAACATGATGTGCACATATGATGAAATACAGTGTTTTGAAAGTGATCAATGAATAAATACAGAAAATAAAACAAACACAGATTGTCTGTATCTTTTGTAAAACTGATTTATTTGCATAAATTACAATTTGAGAGGACAAATAACTCTAACCATGTCTCATAGAAATACTATGATGTCTAGTTATGTTGGTATACTCTACTATGACTCATGTTAGGTGACACAACCGATAAAAACTGACAACAAACTGTTATTTCATGCACAGATTGAAACACATTCCAATCAGGCCAAAACTTTCACACAATTTACAACACAGGCAAAATCAACTATGGTTTCTATGTATCATTGCTTGTTCCATTCTCTCTGTTCCTTCATTTCTTTTAACACCTCGTCAATGTATGGTTGGAGATAGGGCTTATCCTAGAACAAGGAACAAATATGTAGGTTATTATACCATGCACGAGTCATTTAGAACAAAAAATATGGAATACAATGTATATGTGTATACTGTGGTCTTTCTATGTCACTGGTTCTGCTATGTTCGAAATATTAGTCAAAACGCTCACAATTACTTTTTCACAATTAGTTGTCTTCATTCAGCCGGAAAATACCTGCGACCTAAGGGTTGTCACTACTCATCTATCAACTTGTAGTGACAAAGACCCCTTAGGTCACTCATATTTTCCTTAGCTGAACGAATAAAAATATTGGGGAATAACATCTAATTATCACAAATAATAAATTATAGTAAAGTGTAGTACAGCAGGCTGTGGTAATCAATTCAAGGTCTCACTTTATTAAGATAGACTTAAACTATAACTTTTGTTTTTCAATGCAGTAGATTACAAGTGGGTGTGGTGCCTCTGTCATCCAGACATTATTACCCAGTTATTAAGTTAGTAAACACTGGAAATCCCCAAATGTACACTGTAACTTGTAAGATTACTGAATTCATTTGAACTGCTACCCCACTGTTAGTACAGAATTTAAGTTAGTAATGTGGTACATATACACTAATTGGCACTGTCATCATCAAATTGACGGAGTAAGAATATACACTTACATCATCATACTGTGTCCACTGTTCTTTGGGTAGGACTCTATGTTTGAGAGATAGATCTAATGCTCTCTTAATACGGAACATTCTCTCATCATACACATCTTCAGGCAGACGTTTAATTGCTTCTTTTACTTCTGGGAAACGCTCACTGATGGTGTCATCCTTCAACAGTCCTGAAAGAATGAAATAAACAATGAGTGTAACATTTCAGTTCAATGCTGAGTTGGCCGAAAAAAAAGAGAAAAGAACTGCTTCTGGTCAGGACAATTTGTCTAATGTGATGTGATGATGGGAATGTTTTTTTATTTTTTAATTCTTAAACCTGTCACTCAATCTACTATTTATGGCAGTTAATGTTCTTTTTATTTAGTACTTTAGAGCAAGTGTATATGTGGGACAGATGTCATTTGCTTGTTCATGATTGGCTCTGCAGCTGTCTTCACTGAAGTCGGGAGGGTTATTTTTGTGTTTTCCCTCGGATCTGCAGACTGCATGGCCTGGACAAACACACACAAAAAGACCAATGTGGGAGTATTTAAGTGATGCGCACGCTCACCAGAAATAATTCTGTTTTTTTGGCTGTACTGTTGTAGTTGACAACTATGTGTATGCAGTGTCTCGCTAACCTTGGTAAGCCAAACAAGAGAATCAGATAATCTGCTAAAATGTGCATAGATTTAAAGATGAACTCTGGTAAATTTTCATCCGCTTAGAACACTGCATGGCATATATGATTCTCCCCTTGGCTTTTCTATGTTGCCAGTCAGACATACATATTCATTTTACACTTGTCAGTAATCTTATGATATATTAAGGCCACATCAAAATGCAACCGTCTACTTCTAAACAGTATTTCAAAGGCCATGATATGATAGCCAAAACTGATCTCTATACTGAGCATCAGGGTGAACCCTGATAAACGACAACATTTCTTGCAGGGGTTTAAGATGATAAAATGTGTGATTTCTTAGACCATAGCCTAGAATCTTGTCATGTGGGAATTTCAGCTGTTTCTTTTCCCCAACCATGCCTGGCATTCCACTAGTGGCCATTTATGTCAATGAAACTTTGGCCAGAAATCAGATACAATTTCTTAATTTGCTGTCAATATTACAATAATCAAAGAAAGTTTTATGTCTTTACCCAATCGATTAAAACCAGCTCTGTTATAGAACCATTTACCAAGAGCAATCCAACCTCTGTTTTTTTGAAGATTTCTACCAAAGGAACCAAGTTGTGCTGTAAATATAAAACAGAGAGGAATAATGTTATTGGTACGGTAACTGATGAAGGAATAGTCTAAAAACTTTATACGTGTAGACTCATACTCATACTCATTCTCTCTCTCTCTCTCTCTCTCTCACTCACTCACTCACTCACTCACTCACTCACTCACTCACTCACTCACTCACTCACTCACTCACCCACCCACCCACCCTCCCTCCCTCCCTCCCTCCCTCCCTCCCCCCCCTCCCTCTCTCTCTCTCTCTCTCTCTCTCTCTCTCTCTCTCTCTCTCTCTCTCTCTCTCTCTCTCTCTCTCCACGTATAGTCAAATGGACAAATTCTACTGAAAATCTAGCAACATTTCCAGTCAGGGAAAGGCTGAACAGTTCATGTCAGTAGTAATCTATCACACACTGATAGGCAATCTGCTGCTGGGGATGAGATGAACAATGCATGTCAGTTGTAATCTATCACACACTGACAGGCAATCTGCTGCTGGGGATGAGATGAACAGTGCATTCACTTGAGTGTTCCATGAGAAAGTGGCTCTTGAAACGTATCATTGAAGTTTTCAAGTTTTTATAAAATATTTTGATGTTTGTTGGTATTATCAGACCAAACTTGTCATCAAATCAACATGAATGGCAACATTCCTAATGTTTATTTGTGCAAAGCACTATTTTATAAAGCTGATAACACGCTATATTGAAGTTGTTTCCATTCGTACCCAAAAATACAAGCGTACACATGTACATGTACTTAGTCAATTTTAGTACAAATTGTGTAAAAACGGTGTTGGAACACGCCTCTCAAAATATAAATTTCTGGTGCCACCATTCAAAGATTGTTTCAGAGAACTACATATGTATGCATTGATTTTCAGTGTATGCACTAACAGGGGGCCTACATTGGATGCATACATCATACATACGCACTGGAAAAAACATAACAGAAACACTGTGTATTAGTCTGAAAAGTCCACTCATGTAACCACTCAATACCCAAGGCGTTGATGATATTACACGAGCGAAAACAATGACTCGCTCTTGCAGGCTAATTAATTAATGGCTTCTACTAAGTGATTGTCTGTCAAACTTAGATATTCATATCTTGTCAAAAAGGAGTGACTTCTTATTGCAATTTGGATCAGTCAATAATGTTGGGATGGCAAAGTGATTGTTATGATCGATAAGAATGTAACCACACATGCACTTCTCTTTTGAGTTCTCCCATGTGCTGTGGAGATTTGCTTGTAAAGGGACCTGTTTCTCTTGATGGTACAGTAATATTCATACTGTGTTTGATACAAACATTTTGCATTCAGAGAGGGGACTACTGAAGATTGAATGACAAACACACATTTTTAAAATGATTTTTACATGCTTGCACTCGGCACTCACTCAAATTTATCATAATGTCAGCGAATTTCTCTTCCGTATTCTTGTATTTATGAAATTGGTTTGGGAAATCATACAATTTGCGACAGTAGACAAATACAAATCACTTCGTGGATGTTACTGGGATTGCATTTACATGTACACCAGTGCACACACGTTACACAATGATAGTATGATACATCCTCAATTTTCTTAGCAAAGGCAAGATATGAATTTACGTATTTTGAGATTAGAAGCGAGACAATAAAAGTAACATTGCGATTTTGTTGAAAGTTTACAGTTTAAGGAGCTAAGTGTTTGAACTTTCTCTCACACAGATTATCATACATTTCGGCAATTGACCTCATTCGATCGAAAGACCACCACGTAACCACCACGCGAAACTAGTCACGAAATGATTGTGTTCGACGTGCGAAATACCAACATCGATCTAATATTTTACGTCTACATACATTGTATGTAGTTCTGACACTGTTGTTGGTGAAAATATAGACTAAAATCACCGTACTTCACGAAATACAAGTAAATTTAATAAAAAAAATGAGTAGAACTTACTGAAGGACGACGACGCCATTTTCGCCGGGTGGTAAAGTGCATGACGGGAAAGATTTTTCCGGAAACCAACAAGACCTCCCAAGTTTATATAAATATGCAAAAGTTGTCATATTAACATTTTTATACTTGAAGCCAAAACAGACAATTATTTTCCCTAAATTTGAAAAGAAATTTAAAAAATCCAAATTTTTTTACTATTTTGTTGTCGCATTTCTAGATATTTACCCAGCAGAATTTAATAAGGAAGCTAATTGCAATATTTCATTTGCTAGGGAGTCTAATCTAGACGTAAATAAACTTTTGACCGATACACATTACACGTGACAAATTGAGGTAAATTGCTGGATTCCTCGAACTTTACACATATTGTACTGTCGTGCATACTTGAATTAATTTGAAGATCATGGCTGCACCTATCGTCACAACAAGGTAAATCAATTAAAACTGTGTTATTTTGTAGGATAAAATGATGGAGAAGGGATTTCCTTTGAATTAAGGTCAGGGCGCAAAGTTTAAATGTAGAATTAAGTGGAGGGGAACCCCGGTAGATACTGGTCATGTAATCACTGATTCAACAAACTGTGACAGAATTTGTCATGAAAAACACAGAACAAATAGATGTGTGCATGTTTCACAAGACAAGTTGATACGGTCCACATGTATGCGAATGGATTGTACGAGGGATGCGGAAGGGGGCGGGGCAAATTAGTATCACCCGTTTCAAGTAACGTCAAAACTAGTTGATCGCGAGATTGGAAAACAACATTTTAATATTAGCTGAAAGACTACTGTATATTTCATCATGCAAGTATTTCGTGCACAAAGCTCAAATGTATACAAAGAAAGTAGAAACTGTTAAAGAGGAAATAATTTGTAATAATATGAAACAGCATGAAAATTATCAGAAAGAGTTAGACTACACAGACTACCGGAGTGTAGAAATAAAGGTTTCACGTTTGCATATCATTTGCATGAAGGTATGTAATAACATGTATATTTAGTTATGAAATTTGGAATTAACACTTTTTGCTTGTTAGAAGTCATCTCTATTCCAGTGTTGCTTGATCAGGATTTGTCGAAATGGCTCCGCATAATACTTACGTTGATTTGCATATTGAGTAATACATTATACTTAATTAATTTGTCATTTTTGGTTTAATACAAAAGTTGCTAGCATATAGTATGAGTGTCAGGAGGAGTGTGTGTATTTATGTGGTGGGGATTGAATGGAGTGACACATACACATTCAAAGTTGTTGCAAATGAATCAAGAACTGTAAGAAATATCTACATGGTCAAAATTCCCTATTTTTATTGTGCAGAAAATATCTTTCTCAACCTGTAGGGAAACTGTGATTCATATATGAGGTTGATGCATTGCCTGTTAGTCACCAATTTTAGTCTCCAAATGTGCATGCATGGTCAAACATGTTTACTCTATGATGATTATATACTCAGTAAAAGTATATGAATAGGCAAAATTGAAGTCAATTGACATACAGCAAAAATTAAATGAAACTAATCACACATTGGGAAAGCTGAGAAATGCATTCTTTATTACACTTCCTTAAAGAAGGTTTTACATTGGGGATGAAAAGTGTGTGTGTGTGTGTGTGTGTGTGTGTGTGTGTGTGTGTGTGTGTGTGTGTGTGTGTGTGTGTGTGTGTGTGTTTGTGTGTGTCTGGTCTGTCTTGTCTGTGTCTGTCTGTCTGCCTGCGTGCGTGCGTGCGTGCGTTCGTGTGTTTGTGTGTGTGTCACAATTTTCTAAAACAATGACTGGCTCAATTCAAACAAAATTTGGTGCACATGTTCTTTAGGGTAGTGGCGAGAACTGATTAATATTAATGAACGACTTACATAATTAATCGTTTTCGGTAATTAGGCTACTTCTTATTCTTAAGAATGCATGCTTCAAATTCAATATAATTTGGTACATACCTTTGCGATACCAAAGTGCATCTGTCTATTATTTTTGGTAATTAGATCTGTAAAAATTCTAGGTATGGTGAGGCCTATGCTACAACTTTCTATAAACACTTCACATTGCATACTGTGTTGGCCATAAGATAGCATCAGCAGGCAATCATGCTGGAGAATTCGCTGAGATAAATCCATACGATCTCTTCACTATTTCATTCTCAATCAAAATTGAAAATCTTTTTTTTTCGTACTTCGTTGATAACTGTTTGCACTCCCCAGTGTTTCTTTTTGCTGTGAAAGAATGCATGGAGACATCATTGGTCTAACCAAGTCAGCTTCAACTTCCTTGTCAAATTACCCCTCTTTCTACAGAAAATTCTGGAACGGACCGTTACACACAGACTTTGCGATTTGTTTACTATAGTCATTTAAAGCACATAAGAATTCATCTTCTTGTGAAATTTGATATGTCAGTTGAGGTGTACGTTTTTACTGTGTCTAAAATGATGGACTCTAGTGAAAGTTACAGCAAGTTGAAAATACGCCAAACTCAACTTTTGTAGAAGCGGACATGTACAATGTGTCAGCTGGAGTTCTGAAGCTACATTTTATTTATTGATGTAGTAACAAATAGATATACAATATCATGTCTGGTACAGAATATTTCATTTTGACAAGGCATGAAGGAACAACAATATAAAGGTTTTCTCTTACAGAAGGCATTCGGTTTATATCTGGTTCTATTTTAATACATCTGGTTTCTTTTTGTGAAAACAGTTTTATTTGAAATAGACTTTCAGATAATATCATATTATGCCAGATTGTTCATCCCTATAAGGCTTCAAGTTCTAAACCATGACTGATAAAGGATAGTATATGGTATGAATGTCCTGTTTTACAGTCAATATGGTATGAATGTCATGTCTTACAGTCTATATGGTATGAATGTCATGTCTTACAGTCTATATGGTATGAATGTCATATCTTACAGTCTATATGGTATGAATGTTGTATCTTACAGTCTATATGGTACGAATGTTGTATCTTACAGTCTATATGGTACGAATGTTGTGTCTTGTCAGTCTATATGGTATGAATGTTGTGTCTTACAGTCTATATGGTACGAATGTTGTATCTTACAGTCTATATGGTACGAATGTTGTGTCTTGTCAGTCTATATGGTATGAATGTTGTGTCTTACAGTCTATATGGTATGAATGTCATATCTTACAGTCTATATGGTATGAATGTCATATCTTACAGTCTATATGGTATGAATGTTGTATCTTACAGTCTATATGGTATGAATGTCATATCTTACAGTCTATATGGTATGAATGTTGTATCTTACAGTCTATATATGGTATGAATGTTGTGTCTTACAGTCTATATGGTATGAATGTCATATCTTACAGTCTACATGTATATGGTATGAATGTCATATCTTACAGTCTATATGGTATGAATGTCACATCTTACAGTCTATATGGTATGAATGTCATATCTTACAGTCTATATGGTATGAATGTTGTATCTTACAGTCTATATGGTATGAATGTTGTGTCTTACAGTCTATATGGTATGAATGTCTTATCTTACAGTCTATATGGTATGAATGTTGTGTCTTACAGTCTATATGGTATGAATGTTGTGTCTTACAGTCTATATGGTATGAATGTCTTATCTTACAGTCTATATGGTATGAATGTTGTATCTTACAGTCTATATGGTATGAATGTTGTATCTTACAGTCTATATGGTATGAATGTTGTGTCTTACAGTCTATATGGTATGAATGTTGTGTCTTGTCAGTCTATATGGTATGAATGTTGTGTCTTGTCAGTCTATATGGTATGAATGTTGTGTCTTACAGTCTATATGGTATGAATGTTGTGTCTTACAGTCTATATGGTATGAATGTTGTGTCTTACAGTAGTCTATATGGTATGAATGTTGTATCTTACAGTCTATATGGTATGAATGTTGTATCTTACAGTCTATATGGTATGAATGTTGTGTCTTACAGTCTATATGGTATGAATGTTGTGTCTTACAGTCTATATGGTATGAATGTTGTGTCTTACAGTAGTCTATATGGTATGAATGTTGTATCTTACAGTCTATATGGTATGAATGTTGTGTCTTACAGTCTATATGGTATGAATGTCGTATCTTACAGTCTATATGGTATGAATGTCATATCTTACAGTCTATATGGTATGAATGTTGTATCTTACAGTCTATATGGTATGAATGTTGTATCTTACAGTCTATATGGTATGAATGTCGTGTCTTACAGTCTATATGGTATGAATGTTGTATCTTACAGTCTATATGGTATGAATGTCATATCTTACAGTCTATATGGTATGAATGTCGTATCTTACAGTCTATATGGTATGAATGTCATATCTTATGTACAGTCTATATGGTATGAATGCCATATCTTACAGTCCATATGGTATGTCATATCTTACAGTCTATATGGTATGAATGTCATATCTTACAGTCTATATGGTATGAATGTTGTGTCTTACAGTCTATATGGTATGAATGCCATATCTTACAGTCTATATGGTATGAATGTCTTATCTTACAGTCTATATGGTATGTCATATCTTACAGTCTATATGGTATGAATGTCTTATCTTACAGTCTATATAGTATGAATGTCATATCTTACAGTCTATATGGTATGAATGTCATATCTTACAGTCTATATGGTATGAATGTTGTATCTTACAGTCTATATGGTATGAATGTCATATCTTACAGTCTATATGGTATGAATGTTGTATCTTACAGTCTATATGGTATGAATGTCATATCTTACAGTCTATATGGTATGAATGTCATATCTTACAGTCTATATGGTATGAATGTTGTATCTTACAGTCTATATGGTATGAATGTCATATCTTACAGTCTATATGGTATGAATGTTGTATCTTACAGTCTATATGGTATGAATGTCATATCTTACAGTCTATATGGTATGAATGTCATATCTTACAGTCTATATGGTATGAATGTTGTATCTTACAGTCTATATGGTATGAATGTCATATCTTACAGTCTATATGGTATGAATGTTGTATCTTACAGTCTATATGGTATGAATGTCTTATCTTACAGTCTATATGGTATGAATGTTGTGTCTTACAGTCTATATGGTATGAATGTCTTATCTTACAGTCTATATGGTATGAATGTTGTGTCTTACAGTCTATATGGTATGAATGTTGTATCTTACAGTCTATATGGTATGAATGTTGTGTCTTACAGTCTATATGGTATGAATGTTGTGTCTTACAGTGTCTTACAGTCTATGAAACAGTCATTAGAGTCTATATGATATGAATGTGGTATCTTACAGTCTATATGTGGTACAGTGTCATAATTATGCTGACTGTTGTTGTTTGACAATTGAATTTGAAATGAAACTTGTTGCCAATGGGTTATTTTGCTGAATTTTCTTTTCTTTGTAACTGGTGTCCCCTGTTTATTACCTCTCAAACCCAGGTTATTGTGTTTGTGTTAATAAATCACTGGTGAAGTAAACAAGGTGTGTGTATTTAGAGTACTGACTGTTTTAACATGAAAACAAAGTAAAAATGAAAATACATACAAACAACTTGTGATGATGTTAATGACATACATCCTCCAAAATCTAACAGAAAATAGAATTTGTAACTTGAAGGAGGGAGGGAGGGAGGGAGAGATCGAGATAGAAGATTGAGAGATTGAGAAAGAAAGAGAAAGACACACTCACACCCAAAAATACTTGATGACATCATAGTTATTAGAAAGCCTGATTAATTTGTGTATAAGGGTGACCCTTTTTATTTTTATGTTTCCCATCATATTTACACTTTGATTTGAATATGATAGATTGATCAGTATTATTATACAAATAAAATAGTGTACACAGGTTGGTGATGATTGTAGTTCATAATCATACTTTGAACAGTCTGGATGACTTAGAAATGAAAATTAAAATCAAAATGAAATTATGAACCAGGCTTTTTATTATTAAAGGTCAAAGGTCGTGCCTTTTAGCAATTTAGGGTGTAACTTTACAGTTGTGCTAAAATGCTATTAGTATTGGTGCTATTGTGTTATTATTTATTTTTTTGGTATTGCCTGGAAAAATCTATTCTACCATAAAGAACAACAACAATAGTAGTGAACAATTTTCAGTACTCATAGATAAAGAAATTTTCTTTTGAAGTCATAAACTAATTATGAAGGGATATATGTTTTGTAGGGATATTTTTGACCAGGTTTATAGGTGATATTAACCAAGAATGATGAACTACTATGGGTATGTAGCATATAGTCGAACCGTTTCTACAAAATACAACATTTGAGGTTCACATTGTCCATCTTCTGTACCATTTATGTCATGAAAATAAAATCAGCGTAGCTGTTTTCGACTGCTAGGTTGCTTGTCTAACTTAAGTTAGATTAATGTCTAACAGAAAATTTCATTACTTTGGCCAACACAGTACATTCCACGAAATGTCAGGTACAGTCCAATAAATCTACCTGATATAAAACCTATATATAGTTGTCAGGTGTAACAATAGTTCATACTGATCAGTCAGTGAAACAATAGACATTGGACTGATTATACTGCTACCCAGTAATAACTGTTGTATTGTGTTGAATAATACCAAACACAACAATGGCTTCCAGTAGTTGTCCATCCAATCCACCAACGTCAGCAGTTGAATGCGGACATTTTCACCTTCCATTGCACATGTTGAAGGTAAACACAGACAGGAAAATTCTGACTGCTCGGTACGAAAGTATTAACAAACAGCTGGAACTTGAAAGTGGACCAATCTGCTATGGTTTATGGAATGTGTTAGGCGTGTTGAAATTCCAACTTGGGGAGAAGTTAAAAGCTTGTGATGATTATTTTAAGAAAGTGTTAGAAGAAGATCCGTGTAATCTGAATGCTCTAGCCAACTTAGCTTACGTGTATAGGGTTCTCGGAATGACCAAGAAATCAGAAATCTACTCAAGACCACTGCAGCTCTTCTTCTCTGGTGAGTCCACTTTTTCCACTGACGAAAGACAGTCTGTTTTAGTGAGATGTATTGCTGAACAAGCCTATTCTATGGCATTTGATTGTTATGATGAAAGACCACAATCACCTCCATTGTACCAAGAGGCAAATTTTTTGTATGAATGTGCTGTCCGAGAATCTCAAAATATCACCATCTTGAAGGAGGAGAGATATAAGTGGAAGTTATTCATGGTGATTAATCATATGCGTGTTTGGATGATTAACATTGAAGAGCAAGCAAGTTATCAAGAACATAATGCAGACCAAGTCAGACTTAGACAACTGTTTGAGAAGATGTTAAATCTTCTTCAAGAGGTTCTGAGCGAGTCTTCTGACAAAAGCTATCAATCGATGAGTTGGTGTTACATTGGTAAATCGATAATGAAGGGCAAATCTTTGTTTCGAAAGAGGTCAGCATGGGTACCAAATTTTATTCAGCAACTAAAGTTGGTGGAATACTATGAAGACCCTACATGTATGAAGTGCTTTCAGAAAGCAGAATGCTTCAGTAAAATTGACTGGAAAGAACTGGCATTGATAGCAAGGAGTCTTTTTGAAGGTGATCGACTTGAAGAAGCTCTGGAGATGGTGGAAAAGTCAGTTGTAAGTAATCCTGATCAGCACACTAATTGGTATGCATATTTTGTGAGAGCCAAGATAAATTTTAAAAAGTATGAGAATGAGCAGTTCTCCAAACTTGCAGCTACAAGGGATGCAGTTATTAGAAGACCAGACAAATCTTTGTTGAGACAGGCAGAAATGGATCTTGACTGGTGTATGAATGTTATGGATCATAGAACAACAAATACATTTTTGGCTGCAAAGGTACAGCTACATTTGGGAACGACTGTACATTTCAAGACTACAGATTTCAGTTCCCAAGTAGAAGATAAAGATGCCATCATGAAGGCCCTAGAGTTGCTGTCAGCACACCCTGAAGACACTCATCCCCACAAATTGCAACTCCATGGTAATTGCTTTATGTATCTTGAGGAATACAGTCAAGCTACTGACAAGTACACACACTGCATCAATGCAGACACCAATGGGAAATATTCCTATCTTTTCTTTGCTTTACTGGTGAGTTTATTCCATCAATTACGGCAGCTTCAATCAACAGACAAACAAAGTCAACAGAAATATCATGACTATGATTATGAATTGATCAGACAAATCTGTGACCAATTTCAACAACATTACCTAAAGTATAAGAAGAGCGACATACAGAAAACTTTAGAATCCTTGGAAAATGACTTTGCAGCTGAGTTTCAGAAAGTCAACCAATATATGTTTAGAATTGAAGGAAGAACACTTCGAGAGATGCTGTGGTGATCTGTTGAAACTACCGTAAAACCAGACAAGAAATTGAAGCAGACTTTCAATTTAAGATTTAAGTAGGACAAATTTGTTACCAAATAAATGTCACCAACACATTTAATGGAGGTAGGACAAATTTGTTACCAAATAAATGTCACCAACACATTTAATGGAGGTTGTCTTGGTAGGCCTATGTGTTACTCTCATCTATGAGTAAGAGTGAGAGAGTTCGGATAAATGCCAAGTCAGTATTGATGAAATCAACACATTTTAATCTCGTTTAACATTCAAGTTTTTATTACGTTTAATAGAAATGATTGATCAAAAATGTTCAATATGGGAACACAAGTCTTTTGTCATAGGGTAAAACAATTACTGAGTAATAAAACACATTTGAAAGGCAAAGAATTAGAAAAATTGTAATACACAAATTTGGCAGATGTTGCGAAATTGTATTGCCTGTATATTTCTTAGAAAAATGACTTCATCAGAGTTGAAAAATGTTAACTTGGTGGTAAATGATAAGGAAAAGAAAGAAGCCATGTGTGATAAACATTGAATGGAAGGGAAGACTTATAGCAGTGTCCCTGAGTAATTTAATTGTAATCAGATCAGGTAATGATTGAGAAAAAAGTCTGAGAAGTTGGAAGCCTGTATCCCAATCGGATTAAAATCCGATGTGGTGAAAGCGGCTAAATGCTTTATTTACCTCTATTTCCATAGTTTTGTGTTGTTTGTTTTTGTTCCGAGTTGAAAGGGAAGGGAAGGCGGCGATCACTCAGATTGGAACAAAAACAAACGTCACAAAATGATGGAAATAGAGGTAAATAAAGCATTTAGCCGCTTTCACCACATCAGATTTTAATCAGATGGCCTGTGTCCAAACATAATACACAGTGACTGGGTACTATAAAGCATTTTGAACATGAAAGAAGTAAAAGAAAAAAAAAAAAATTGAAATTACTTGGAACATTTACATATGTACAAATTAACTAGAATATTCATTTTTTTCATGTGCTGTGCTGTTTAGTGAAATCCAGAGATAGTCATGTTTTTATTGTGTACACTTTTTAATTCACAAGGTTTTTTATTCAGGAAAATATTGCAATGTCTGTATTTTGGTGTTATAGGGGACAGCCTGTGAGGTTATACATATTTTGGCATAGTTTTTACTGCATAGTAAAAGTTATTCACAGTATTCTACTTACTGAAGCACACTTACCACCACTTGCAATTGACTGAACTCAAACCTGGTATTAAGATACAACTCATAAAAAATCCAATGACATAATTTATCATACGTATCAAAAAGTGTTCAGCAAATCCGTACTATGCAATCAACAGTTCTAATAATGCCAGAAGACAATTGTAATGTTATAGAAGACATGCATTGATATTAACATTATGCTGAATTGTGGTATTATTTCAGTATTTTTGCTGAGTAAAAAGTTTATAACTCAGCTTGTGCCACTTTTACTCATATGTGATATTTTAAACACAAGAATTCTTGGTGATTTGTTGTTCTTTTTTTGCCATACTCTAAACTGAATATTTAACCAGAAAAACTCTATAGTAATATTTACCAAGAAAATGACTTTGTCTGAAGTGACAATTTACACAGTCTTAGAAAGAACGTAATGTGTGTCTACACAAAATATTACCAAGAAAAAGTGCTTTGAGTATGCTGTAATTAAGTCTAAAATGAAAATCTACACAGAAAGTTTGAAGACTTTTATAACAAGAAAGCGTGTGGACATGGTCTAAAAATAACAGGTTATACAGAACAACTCTTGAAAAGATGTGTACAAATGATTTACCAGGAAACCTGACAATACTGTTTAAAAGTGGCCATAATGGATGACAAATGGGTACTCATTTTGGAGTTTTAATTCATAAAATAACTCTACTATATTTTAATACAATGTGAAACATTAACATATGCAAAATCCTTGTTTGTAACTCAAACAATTGTTGTGGTGTCGGTGGCCAAGTGGTTAGCCTGTACGCCTCTTACCTCTGCAGCCTGGGTTCGAACCCGCCAGGTGTTGGCTGGGTTTGATTAAATTGACCATACTGTAAGTAAGAAGAGTGTCGTTCAGTTTGACTATACCAAACAATGCAGATTTTCCCCCGGGTGCTCCGGTTTCCTCCTGTATTAACACTGAACTTTCCTCCTGTTATTGGGCAATGCCTGGTGGATGGTTAATAAATAAATAATTGCAAAACATTAACAAAATGTTTTAAATATTTCTGTACAATGACAAACTTTTTTTTAAATAGCTTTTTGTAATTTATTGATTGCGTTATAAACAGGGATGTGGTCGATGCTGTTTCACTTTGTTTTTACAAGTAAGAAATCATAGTGGGGATCCAAAATAAATACCCATTTGTCATTCATATTGACACTTCGACAGATCTACTATTGATTTTACGGAGAAAGACCTGGCAGGCTGACACCATACATCAAAATGACAGTTTTGAGTTTACACTGAAGAAGTTGTGTATTTGTATAAATTGTTTATCAAGAAATAGTTTGACCGTGGCTTAAAATTACCATTAGTATACAAGTAAATGACAATCTTTTAAAACCAATATTTGTAATGAAATTTATGACAAGTTAGACTATTTTAGACTATACTATTTTTGTTATAAGTAGCAAGGAGGTGAAATCTTATCTTTTAATTTATTTTCCTATTGTGAGTATTTCACTGGTTGACTTCCAAAATTTGGGTACAAGGTATTGTAAGTTTTACTGAGAATAAGGGAAGACAAACAGTTCTCTGTGACTTCTGACGAAAATAAAGTGAAAATAAACATTTCTTTTAAAGATTTCTGTGTACCAGGTTTGCAACATATTGAATTATTGTATATACTCCAGCAGTACATTGTAGTTACACATTATTTCTATAAATGAACTGAAAAGAGTTTAGTTTTGTTATTTTATGCAGAGTTTTGAAATCTTTCACGTTGTACGTTGATCATTTTATCTTCTCAAAATAAAAGTATGAAATGAAATTGAATGTGTTCTTGTAATGATAATGTGATGGTAGCATTTAGAATCAGATAGATTGGCTATTGCTGATTGATTGATTGATTGATTGATTGATTGTGTGTGTGTATCTGTGTGTGAGTGAGTGAGTGAGTGAGTGTGTGTGTGGATGTCTGTCTGTCTGTCTGTCTGTCTGTCTGTCTATGTCTGTCATGTCAGTCTGTGTATGTGTGTGTGTGTGTGTCTGTGTGTATATGTCAGTGTCTATGTGTGTTAATATGTGTGTGTGTAAATGTGCATGTATATAATATGTATGTACTGGGTATGTATGTATGTATGCCATTTGTGTGTATGTATGTGCCTATGTATGCATGTGTATGCATATGTAGGTATATAGGTAGGTAGAGAGGGGGGGGGGAGGGGGAGGGATGGAGGGTCCAGGGAGCCTGGATGGGCTCCTGTGTGCTTGCACACACATCATGCTATTGACTGACATTCTTATGAGAGACAAAGAAAGACGGTCACCCTGATTGAAATTTATGGTTTATTTGGAATGTACTAGCCTCACATACAGCATGACACATCTGACAATCTCTATATGGTAGCACCTTTCAATTGTGTAGAATTGAGATAAACAGAATAGAAAAGTTTTGTTAAATAGAATTTATAACCTTTGATAATTTACACAAATACACAATATTTTTACAGAGAGTTGAAGAACACAGAGACTGGTATTGATATTAGTATTCCTACGTATGAAGAGATCAGAGGTTTACTAGCTAGTACAACAGAGTACCACGTCATTGTCATATCAAAATTACACTACTTTAAAACACCAAAACACAAAGATAATGATGTGGTACAGTTTATGGTAAGTTAATTATTTCATCTCCTATGTTGTTGGCAAACAGGATGTCAATATACTTATAGAGTACAAAGTGGCCATATTGATTTGGTATTTTTTGTGGATCCAAAATAAATACCCCATGTATCAAAATTACACTATTTCAAAAACACCAAAACACATAATAGATTCGGATCTGGTCTAATTTATGCATTTTTTAGTTTGTAGACAGATACTGAGATAGTACCAGCAACTACCGGTATGTACTTTGGCACAAAACATGTTTTAACTGAAATAATTTTTGCACCAAAATAAATTAAATTTGAAAATGAAATCATTTTCATGGGTAAATTTAGAGTAACTCATACTGTAAATTTCTTGAATTCTTGAAAGTCAGAGCACGTATTTCTACTGATGCACTGAAATATGAAGTATGACGTTTCAGACTGTGCTGTAAAAGAGGCCATTGGTATAGTAATGACATGTAAAAACAGAATAAGTTAGTTTATCAATATATTAATTTTCAAAAAGTGATGTGGCTATTAGTATTAGTACACTTTCACTAAAATTGTTTATCATCCAAAATAATTGTAGTTTTGCCAAAATTTTTGTGAGCCAAAATAGATACATTTACACATAGACCCTCCACCAGCGGTCTATGATTTACAGTACATATACAAACAGAAAAGAAATCATCTTTTGCATGTCTTGCTCAAGAGACACATATTCTCAACTGCCGAGATATCTATATATTTGAATTTTCAGAAAACATGTCATTACCCCAAACACCTTTTAATGTTACAAAATCTCCAAGACCTGTTGGCAGTTCTGAGATGCATCGCATATGCATGTCTCACCATACAGTGCCATGTAATTTCTGTATGTACAGAGGGTATATGCACATACTACTCAAGGGAATGGTTGTCACCTGACCATACTCTGGGTTTACCAGTAAAATCTCTCTCTATCTTTGATGAGATTCAGTCTTTGTTCTATAAAGTCACTCATAATTAAAGAGGTTGATTTGTCATTTCATAATGAAAATATTATTATAATAAGACAGAACAAGCATGAATATAAGTAATGGTGTCTCACGCAATGCATCTTGGAACCTGAAAATTGATGATGGTAACATTGATTAGTCATGCTTCAACAAGTACAACATAGAGAAGTTGAAAATATAACAACAATGATAAAATGTTATACTTCCAGTTATAGCAAGCAGAAGGGGGTATATTATAAACCCCATTGCCATTTTCATAATTTTGAGTTTGTCATTCTGGTTGTTTTTTTCAAATCGTTTATTTTATTTATCTAGATACCTAAAAAATACAGTGACTTTGAGATACTACATAAAACCTTAGATGAACAGTATCCTGCTACAGTTCTACCAGATTTACCAAAGAAAACACTAATGATCAAAGATAGCACTGTTCAACAAAGACGACAGACATTTGAAAAGTTAATGAAATTCATTGCTGCAAATAAAAAGATTTGTGCATCTCCAACTGTGTTAGAGTTCTTAGGTAAGTTTTGATAAGTAATCTGAATAGATAAATTTTAGCAGTCATCTGGTAAGCATCTCTGATTAAAGATGCTTTTTAGAAAAAAATATTTTGTTAGGTACAATAACTTACTCATAATATTGTACACCGTGAACAGTATTGCATCACCTTTTAGCTGTATACACGATAAATCAAATATAATCAAATTGATTTTTGGGCCTGCACCCAAAAATCAGCGCCCTCAGTGGTGATCATGATTTCACCCTGTTTCTGTACTGCTTATGGATAATATCAACCACTGATTAACATGTACAATGTCTAATTATTGGTATTTTAACAATTTTCGCTCAAGATTTAAAATTGTCATTACGCTTCCTACAGATAACATTGACCACTAATTAACAGATACAATGCCTTTTCATAAGTAATTGACCAATTTGTAGTGAATGTATCTGATTATTTGATGAAAAAAAATATCCCAGTTGCAGATATAGTGCAGTTCTAAAGTGCTATGTATGTGTGCGCATGCATACATGTGTGTGTGTGTGTGTGTGCATACATGTGTGTGTGTATGTGTGTGCGTGCATGTGTGTGTGTGTGCGTGCATGTGTGTGTGTGTACATGTATGCATGTGAGTGTGTGCATGATTAGCACTGGTTGATGTCATAAAACAAGCCACAGTATTTGATATCGTAACAATTCTTTTATGGCAGGAGTTAATCCTGCAAAGTCTGGTAAATTCCGCAAAGTGACAAAGTCTACGGAAGAGATAGAAAAAGATAGAAAGAGTGAAAGCACAGGGGAAGACTCTAAAGATGAAGAGAAACTGTCTGGGTAGGTTGAAGTTGTAAAATTCTAAATCTTCATCAGCACAAGTACAGTCTGTAAGGTACCCTGAAACAGGGCGCCCTCACACATCAGTCAATTCCTTTCAGGGATAGAGCAGGCCGATGAGGGCGAGGCGAAACAATGTAGCTTAACAGTCACCACATACAAGTACAACAGTATTCAAAACTTCAATAATTGTTGTAACTCAGGTTAAGTGAATGTATTTGCTTTCAAATTGGTGAAATGGTGTTTTAGGACATGTCAGGTGCACTTCATGTTAGTGGACCAGGACAGTGCTAGGGCAAGTTAGACAGTATATGCACTTGTAATAAGTCATCTGGTGAGCCACTCATGTTGTTGTAGATGTTGTTGACACCTTTCACTACAGCTGAATATAGAAATGTTACCTCTGTAGGAACGAATACTACCCAGCTAACTCATTTGTATAATGTATTCACAGTGTGTGTGGGAGTTTTTTCTGTAAAAAAAACTGTTTCATATATTCAATTAAAATAAATCTAGTATGGAAATAAGTACATTCACAGTAAAACTTTAATTTTTTAGGGGGTGGGGATGGGGTGATGGGGGGGGGGGGAGGTCGCTGTTTCATATAACTCTTGGTGATGTACATCCTGAAGTGACAGTGTAAAAAGATAGCATCTTTTTGTTGTGGATCAAAATGATAAGAAATGGGACTTTTATTTTAGAAGTTACAATGTGTATTTTTGTTTCTTTGTAGAAAACTTAAAAAAACTAAGAGTGATTTATTTGGAGATGATGAAGTTGACAACGACGCTGACTTATTTGGTGATACAAAGACATCAGAAACAGATGATATCTTTACATCCGTTGACAAAGTAACAAGTGAAAAAGGTCAGTAGATACTTCAAGTATTATCAGTATCAATGAGGTAGTGTGGGGTTGAAAGTGTGTGAGTGACACATAGAGTTAAATCTGATGAAAAAGAACAGATAATGAGATTGATGAAGGTATGAGTGTCCAGGATGACTGCATGCATGTCAAGAAATTAAAGTTTTGGAAATTTTGTTTGAAAAGAGTGATTGGGTGATGGACAGTCAAGGGAAAAAAATCAGATGTAAATTGGTTGAAAAATGGTGA
Organism: Glandiceps talaboti; assembly: GCF_964340395.1. Classification (NCBI taxonomy): domain Eukaryota; kingdom Metazoa; phylum Hemichordata; class Enteropneusta; family Spengelidae; genus Glandiceps; species Glandiceps talaboti. The sequence continues at coordinate 20,335,519 of NC_135561.1, read as the reverse complement.
CTGTGTCTGTATTGTTTGTCAAAGGTCCATTTAATAATTTTGAAATGCAAAAATATACTGATTCACTTTATCAATTTCCTATAGGAATGAAAAAAAAAAAAATATTGACACACCATATTGCCCCATATACATTCCCCATTTTGCCAGGACACTAGTTCTTGGCCAATGACAATTAGCCTATTTTCCACTGCTTAATTTCTGTGCATGATTGGTACTGATTGGTCATTCTGTCAGTCCATTGCATGATTGATTCTGATTGGTCATTCTGTCAGTCCATTGCATGATTGGTACTGATTGGTCATTCTGTCAGTCCATTGCATGATTGATACTGATTGGTCATTCTGTCAGTCCATTGCATGATTGATACTGATTAGTCATTCTGTCAGTCCATTGCATGATTGGTACTGATTGGTCATTCTGTCAGTCCATTGCATGATTGATACTGATTGGTCATTCTGTCAGTCCATTGCATGATTGATACTGATTGGTCATTCTGTCAGCCCATTGCATGATTGATTCTGATTGGTCATTCTGTCAGTCCATTGCATTATTGATACTGATTGGTCATTCTGTCATTCCATTGCATGATTGATACTGATTGGTCATTCTGTCAATCCATTGCATGATTGATACTGATTGGTCATTCTGTCAGTCCATTGCATGATTGATTCTGATTGGTCATTCTGTCAGTCCATTGCATGATTGATACTGATTGGTCATTCTGTCATTCCATTGCATGATTGATACTGATTGGTCATTCTGTCAGTCCATTGCATGATTGATACTGATTGGTCATTCTGTCAGTCCATTGCATTATTGATTCTGATTGGTCATTCTGTCAGTCCATTGCATTATTGATTCTGATTGGTCATTCTGTCAGTCCATTGCATGATTGATACTGATTGGTCATTCTGTCAGTCCATTGCATGATTGATTCTGATTGGTCATTCTGTCAATCCATTGCATTATTGATTCTGATTGGTCATTCTGTCAGTCCATTGCATGATTGATACTGATTGGTCATTCTGTCAGTCCATTGCATGATTGATTCTGATTGGTCATTCTGTCAATCCATTGCATGATTGATTCTGATTGGTCATTCTGTCAGTCCATTGCAAGATTGGTACTGATTGGTCATTCTGTCAGTCCATTGCATGATTGATTCTGATTGGTCATTCTGTCAATCCATTGCATGATTGATACTGATTGGTCATTCTGTCAGTCCATTGCATGATTGATTCTGATTGGTCATTCTGTCAGGCCATGGTTGTATATATATTGGTAGACACTAAATCTAATATATTAGATGTGGTGTTTGTTCATGGATACAAGATTTATTTGGTAGTTTTACTACCAAATGAACAAAAGAAACAGGTATTTTAGAATATCAGGATTTATTTTTCCCCCGAATGAGAAGATTGTCCTGACAGACTACAAGGTGAGTCTTGATATTCTTTATTATCACACTTTGACCATTGGTGGCGCTCTACTAAATGAATTAGCCAGTCAACATCACATCAAGTTCTGTGATAATGCTTCGTTTCTCACCAACTGCTATCAACATATTGCCATTATTGTGATTTGGAAATACAATGGTGAAACTAAACCAACCAGTACATATACAATGTAACTCCCTATCTGATATGTATACTTAACTTGATAGTTAATAATTTTAACTCAGAGAGTGGACACTCATGAGCTGATTTTAACTCCAGTGTTTTATAAATCATTGTAGTCAACCGCAAAAGTTGATTTAGTGGAAATATTATTACTTTTCTTTTTTTTCCTGATTCTTATATCACCATAATTTGACAAAACGCTATTTCTTTACAAATTTCAGAAACACACATTTAGATAGTAGTGTACAGTTATTAAAATACTATTTATCTGAACATGGTGGGAAGACCAAAATTTGTTGAGAAAAGTTCATCATTTAGACCTCAGATGGTTACCCAAGGGATGATTGCACAATGTCACACAAGTTCAATAAAAAGAACTTCATTCATTTGGAGAGGAGGGGGTCTGGCATCAATGCAATTGCTGAACTTCATTTTCACACTTCTAACCAAATTTTGATAACTTTCACGTCTTCAATGATAACAGCTTCTGTACTTACTACTGGGATGTTGATAAGTTGATTAAAATTTACTCCGAAAGTGATATACAGTGCTGGGTTACTAGTTAGTATTTGATGTGTTTACCATATTTTTACCCGATAGTTTTAGATAACTGGATGTAGTTTTGAAGACATGGAGACATAAAGGAGGTGAGTAACAATTCTGGATGTTGCAACTTATCTCCACTACTCTGGATGTGTTAATCTTGTTTATTTGATTTTCAGGAATATTTTGTAGAAAATGTCATTAAAAGGATGACAGAAAAAAGTTTTATTTTGTGTATCAATGGAAAACTGTGCCTTGGCTTGTGAGAATAATGAATATAAAGTGATTGTTGACCCCCTCTCTAGTATAAAATACCTATATGCTGACATGACAAACATCTCTTTGTCTTCCCTCCCCCGCTCCCACCACATTGCAAGCTGCCCACATTCCACATGATTCTCTGAAGTAGCATTTACATGTACAGTTGACAGACTTTATTGCAAGATGAATAATAAATAACAGGTAAATAAAAAACCTGGCACAACAAATATATGAAACGGAGAACTGCAGGTTTCAGTGTTCTAAGCAAACACTATACATATGTACACCCACCCACCAACCCACACCCACACACACCCACACACCCACGCATGCATGCACGCACGCACGCACACACGCACGCATGCACGCACACACACACAGACACACAGACACACACACACGCACACACACACACACACACATGTTCATTAGCATGGGGAAATAAAATGATACAAATTAAAACTTTAATTACATTTCCTAATTGGATTTCTGACTCGATAACATTTTTATTTGCACAAAAAAGTATGCGACTTCTACGTTCTGTGACATATGGAAATTTCTCTGAGAATAAAAAAATTAAAATCAAACATCAGTTTGGTTACATTCTGATGAAATACTAGTACTAGTATGGAAAAGATTCTCCAAAAGAGACAACCCCTTTGAGGATCAACAACCTTACTATGACGGTAATTCCTACCTCCATGGAGAGAACCAGGTCGAGCAAGAGATATAGAGAACCAGGTCTAGCAAGAGATATAGAGAACCAGGTCTAGCAAGAGATATAGAGAACCAGGTCTAGCAAGAGATATAGAGAACCAGGTCTAGCAAGAGATTTAGAGAACCAGCTCTAGCAAGAGATATAGAGATGAAGCTCTAGCAAGAGATATAGAGATGAAGCTCTAGCAAGAGATATAGAGAACCAGGTCTAGCAAGAGATATAGAGAACCAGCTCTAGCAAGAGATATAGAGAACCAGCTCTAGCAAGAGATATAGAGATGAAGGTCTAACACCCTAAAATGTAACACATATAGCACACCAAAAACTTTGGATTTCAGATTATTGCAAAGCCTTTGGTTTTGAGTATGTTATGTTTGAACTTTTTTGATATTTATGGTTGATGTGGCAATAAGTACAGTACCACTAATACTGATATCTGATTATGTCTTCGATCAAATCAATGGTATCAATGACCGGGATTGATGAGTCTACAACGTACTCTGCAGCATACATGTATGTCCAACATCATAAAAAATTGCGTGAACACAGAAGTGTTTGTTTTGTAAATTTATTTTATTTATAATTAGTTTGATGCGCGTAGTCGAGAGATCGAGAGAGATCGAGAGAGATCGCGATCGAGAGATCGAGAGCACTAACTGGTACTAGTGCCAGTAGTGGTAGTGTTAGCTTTGTTTTAATTCAAGTGCATAAGCTCTGGAAACATGCGCTAGATGCTAACTCCGAAACATATCTTCAAGTTCATAATTATGTCGGATAGGGTGCATCATTTACATCAATGCACTACATTTCTTAAGAATATTTGTTCTAATATATCAACATTTCTTATCAACATGTGATGTTTTACATGGGAGCGCATTGATGACTTCCTTCTCTGGCTCAATATTCACATGAATTTGATCGTTCAAACAAATAGTCAACGAGTTCGGTAGGGTTTATGTGCCAATAAACGAGGGGGCGTACCGAACGAGTTGTCTATCTTACTTATACTACGGCGTGATTGGCTCAAAGAGATCTTTTGAAATTTTTTATCCAAAAGGGTAATTTTTGGCTACAAATGTTGCAAGTGTTGTTCGTTTGTGCGCCTTTTTTATTCTCGACATTTCCCCCTAGGGCTCTCTGGCTCCGTCGACAACACATCACGACAAACAAATTTGTTTTTTTTTGGAAACATGGATTCAGACGAAAATTCATTCGATCTAATAAAATCGTTTGGGACGATATCGCAACTAGATTCCGGGCTAGATTTACTACGAAAAGAATCACTGTGCAATCCTTCAGTCACATCAAACGACAGATTTTCAACACCATTGTCCAAATTCGAAGAGCCTGGACTTAGAGAAAGTACGACAGCGAACACACAAAGCCACAAACTGGACCGCATCGCTTTACACCGAGTGAAAGTCATGGCGGGAACTCCAGATTGACACGTTGACGGACACATATTACCCAGTTGCATCTTTATATTCAGCGGCAGTCCTGCTTACAGACGGTGCACGAGTCTGTATTACTGACGACTCTATTGTCAGAATCGAGTCCCGGATTACTCCGTATGCAAGCAGGACTAAGTCAGCGGTTGCTGTATGTCTGGAACTTTGTAGTTCACATCGCGATCTATGTTTTTTGCTTCGCTGTCTCACGGGAAAGCAGTGATCACCCCGGGACAGCAAAATCGAAAACAAGCGCCTAATGAAATAAAGGTAAATGAAAATAAAGAAACCGAGCGGCTTTCACCACATCAGATTTTAACTCGATGGCTAAGGCTAGCCTACTCGACGTCTCAGGATTACGTCACTTCTACGGTGGTGTATTTTTCTTTTCATAATCTCTGAATATTTTGGCCAATTTCATCTCAAAATCTTTACACTTAGTGACAGTCACAGATCTCCCTTTGTTTTTTGTCGTCAACTTTCGTTTGTCATGTTTGACCTCTACTACAGGAATTGTTGTAACCATTCCATGTTCTTGAAGGTATTTAAAAAGATACAAACGTCTGTGACCTTCTTGTACAAACCATTTGTCACCACATCGAGAGACTTTGATACGTGGGATATCTTGCTCCGATAGTCTGCCGTATAGAAAGTCTTCGAACGTATCAATGAGTCTACAACCATTTTTAAATTTGTGATCAATTGTACTCTGCATATATCGTATGTCAGATGGCCTCAAGTACAGTGCCGTATTACTATCCATTTGTCAAATAATGAATTCACCGACTTTATTACCAAAATGGACAGTTTCTTTAAAATTGCAAAAGTTAAAAAAAAACACCGTGTGAACAGCAAGATGACCACTTCAACGTTTAAGTCAAATGTGGTGATTTCGTATATTTTGCCTCGATAAATTAACCTTTGAGCAACACGTAATTTTACGTACATATATTCTATTGCATGGAGTGTTGTTAACTTTAATGTTGCTCTTTGCTTGCTAGATTTGAAATGACGCGTTTCAGCTGACGTCGTTGCTTTTTATAGACGTCACGTCACGTAAAAAACGACGTAAAAAAACGACGTCACGTCAACTCTACAGCATGTCGACGAAGCTTAAATCTGATTGGCTGTTAGTTTTGATGATGACACGCATGCGCAGACCCTTTTGAAGGGTTAAACGATTTTATAAAGTTACGTACTAGTCTAGTCTTTATAATTTGTATTTCCCTGACTGATCTATATAAATTACATGAATGCACCAACGTAACGGGAACAGTGCGTGAGTGCATATTTTACAGTACAAGGTATGTTCAAAAGCTGGCTCGGATTGGTTGGACAACCTTAGATAAAATCTGATGTATTGAAAGATGTCCTATTCACCTCTACGTGTTGTGACATTTGTTTTGTTATGGGTGATCGCCGCTATCCCACATGCACAATGGAAAGACATCAAGCCGCTAGCCGCTTTAAACACATCAAATTTTAATCAGATTGGACAGCAATATGCCCGAGCTATATTCTTAGATTTTTTCAACCTCAGTCTCCACCATATATCCAAATTAACACAATATTTCAAAAAACTCCCTTGATTTTCATTTTATTTATATATATTTGAGATTTTAGCTGATCACGAGTAATTTATCGTTCGTGAAGTAAGTTTAGCATGGTCATGATATGATTACATTCCACGTACGTACGTACGTACGTACGTGTACGTTTCCGACCGATACATTTGTCGGAACGATTTATCGTCGATCGAGTTCACCGATGTAATGGGTCGTGATAGTTTTTAGCCAATCACAAATGATTTGCCTGTTGAGATTGTAACTTTGTACTTGACGTGATCGATGAATGCTTGTCACGAAGAATATCTTTAATTGGCTAGATTTTCATCGGAATCTCTGATGTCAGGGACCGTTACAATTTTAACCAATCACAAACAGCTTTCGTGTACCACATTGTCATGATTGTAGCACTTCAAAGTGTTCAATTCACGTCATGAGATGTTTACCTGTCAATCACTAGGTACGTCGCGCGAGTACGATGTGATGTGAAGTGAGGAACTGAACCATTCTAAGTGGGTGAGCGGTGATGTGGAGGGTTACTGAGTTTGACGACTAGTCACCATAATCTTGGACAGTATACAAATGTTTGTCGTAGGGTTTGGTTGACCTACTCGTATGATTATTTTACGCAGCGATTTACTGTTCATGTTATTTCGAGTGCCAAGATCAAACTACTGTATTACGAAAACGAATTTGTCACCTCTGCTGCCACCCTCCTTCAATGGGACGGTCCTTCACCTCACTAACTTCTTAAAATTATGTCATGTCACGTCAGATTCGCTGCAGTATTACATGTCATGTCACATTGTCAGGTCGTATTACAGCTGTTCATATCCTGGTGACCGATTAGTGGAACTGTTTATCATCGTGCCATGTTTTTGAGACTTCAGAAATTTGGCCAATTTCCAGAGAGGTAACCCAAACTTTCTTCTTCCTCGACGAGAAAGTGTATCACATTCAATCTAATAGTCCTGCTTGCAGAGACCGTCGGTGCGGTGCACGCGTTTCGGTCAACAGAGAAGGAAGGGACGACTTACTCCGTATGTAAGCAGGACTAATTCAAACTCAAACTTGTCTTGGGCTTCAACTGTGTTATTTATAGTGTTATTTGCATTGTTTTCATATCAATATTTAAATCTAATTTTCCCATTTTTCCACACTCCCTAATATGTAATGGGCCAGATGGTGCAAGTTTAGCTGCAATAATATGTACTGTAATGTAGTGTTGGATTTTGAGTAGGTTTTTCTTCTTCTGTTTCTGAGTTTTCTTTCGTTCCGCGACTAGTTTTGCAGTAATGACAAAAAGCTTTAAAACTAATGCTACAGTTATCGCAGCTAGTGCGAGTTGTGATGCAAAGAAAAAGTAGACTTCATGGTACAGTCTTCGTGACGAAATTGTGATAATATGACATTTGATTGGATGATACATTGAAAATATGCCGTTGTGTGGCATGTGTGTTTTATAGGGGCCCTATGGATGATGATTAGGTATTTATTTTTATAAAATAATTTTATCAAGGCTTCCTACTTGGAAAATCAATATGAAACAACATATGCCAATTATGTAGCTGTGTTTGTAAAGCAAAACATTGCATGGTCTCTGTGGTATTGGTTTCTTCCCATCAGATGTGCAGCAATTACAGATTGGAAGAACAGTTTTATATTATCTTTGATGTCAGTTTCTACATCCACTATTTCTCGCAAGACTTCATAATTTTCGCTATTTTTTTCTTCTCGAATATGTAAAAAAAAAAGGTGTAGGCTCGGCAGTGAAAAACTAGTTGGGGTCTGGTAATCGGAACCAAACAATTTTTTAAGGCCTAAATGCAAATAATCCCATAGTCCTTTGTAGCTGAGCATGCTCAGTGTGGGTTGCAAGTTTCCTATTACAATGTGTTCAATCAGTAATCAAATAAGATAGGTACAAACTATTTGAAAAAGTTTGAAAAAGGCAATGTATTTTAACCAGCAATCCAGTTGAGACAGTAGGGCGCCCTCTGTGATGTCAAGAATGTCAAGAATACATTGTGTATTTCATAGATTCAGAATATAATATGTCGTCCACATGTGTGCACAGTTTGTAATGAATGAAATCATAATTACAGGAGAAATGAAGATACCTTGGTGTTTCACTCATGAGATACAATGTATTACACACACAGACAACTTCAAATGCAAAAGAAACAATATAATAAGTGCATCACATCATAAGAGATAGATGGACATCAAATTTTTGATAGGTCACAAAAAGTTGTTTGAATCAGTGGCACGTCATATTGGCTCAGCGTGCACACTGGAATTCTTATAATGGTTGAGGGCAGTATGTGAGGTATTCTAATTGGGCCAAATTTTGGTTCTTGGAATGTAAAGCTATGCAAATTTACCAGATTTTCCCCCTTCTGTTACTGGGATAACCCTACCAAAATTATTTTACAAGTCATAGAAATCTATGCATGTTTTATTTTCCTTGCTTCTGTGACGGTTTCCCTAACCTATAGCAAAACCACTGGCAATTGAAGTTAACCTTATTCCAATTGGCTTTACACTTTTGCAACCTTAAAGATAGGTGTATGTCCCTCACATTCCAAATTGCCACCCCTACTTTCGTAAATGGTTGAGTCCTGATTTTCAGATGAGGAGTACTATTACCATGTAAGAGTTGAACTCAGGCACCTGAAATGACACTGCAACCACACTTTCTTGTAACTTAGCAGAATAATACACGTCTTAGTTTTATCTCCTGTCCTTCATGTCTGACAGTGACTTTATTTTTACAGTGTAAACTGGGGCAAGGACATTTGCTTTAGGACAAAGTTTTCATCAGATTCGCCTAAACAAGATTGACAATTGTTGGTGATAAAACATACTGGAATTTATACTATTCACATGGAAGTTTAATAAAGACTGACAGGAAAGGTAGGCAAGTTTATTCATTTCTGTATACATGCATTGTAGTAGATGATGGAATGTTGGAGTTTGTATGTACATATATATGTTGTGTAGAAATAGTATTCAATGAAAGTGTATTCACCCAGGTTTTCTGTGTATGTTTTGTCACACTATTTAAAATTATCTGTGACTGGAATTCACAATCTATAATCCTATCTACATATGGTATTATAATACTTTAATTCCCAAATTGGAGCAAAACTGTATTTAAATATTTCTGCTGTTCTCTACTGTCAAGTATTGCTTTCTATAGTATTTCTCATTACATATTTCTTTTGTAGTTTGTTTTCGTGGTTTTTTTTTCACCAGAGTTTTTATCTAGGTTGATCATAAGTCAATTATAGGACTTGTCGCATACATTAAAGGGGCTCAGTCCCAACATTTTCCTGAGGGATATTTTTGTTTTAATGTGTTGAAAAACTTTAAGCTGCACAAGCTGCAACTGAAGAATTTTTGAAACAGTTTGTTAGATATAGTTACTTATAATATTAAACCCTGAACAGTATTGGATTACCTATGGTAAATATTATTTATGTTACAGTACACATGCAATGGTATAATAAATCATGTCAAATCAAATCAAATTTTGGGTCTGCACCTATGTCAGCTTTCCCAATGTGATCACAATTTCAATGTATTACTGTGTACTACTGGATTAAAATTAACCTTTATTAGTATAGACAGTGTGTAATTATTGGTGGTAATTTTCAGGGTATATATTGTTGGTGTCTCAGCAAACAAGTAACACTCTAGTTACAGCTAGTGTAGCTTTAATGTTTTATTCTATTTACTGAAATATAGTTTTCATCGCTAGTAACTGAGAACTGTAATGTTATATTTATGGAATCTAAACCAATGATGTGATGACATAATTTTTGGGTATACCCAGAAATTATCCTTGCCAACAGGAATGCGAATAGAATGCAGAAGTTGTTGATAAAACAAGAACCTAAAAATCAATAAAATCAGTGCTACTTTGAAATAACATTTTATAATTTGAAATTTAAAATAATCAATATTATTTTGATAGATGGTGGCTGTTCTTAGACTGTGTGGCTTTAATTCATAGACATTTTTTTGACTGCATTGGTACAGTTTTAAACATTTTAGACTGTGAGGGTATATGATTAAAATATTTATGACTGTATTTGTACAGTTAAAGAAAGCATTTGTGATTGCATGGGAATTAACGTTTTTGCTTGTATAAAAACTGGACAAAAACTCATCAATATATAGTTTAATATAAGTACCTTTTAATACAAGGAATGAATTTTTTGTTTATGTTGGTAAAGTTTAAAACTAAAACTGTAGTATCTGTGTTGGCACAATTTGAAAATAATGATATTTGTCTAGACACAATCCTGCCCTACCCCCATACTGTCATATTCACAGCTGACTCACATACAAGTGACAATGTCAGCTTTGCATCAGTGAATGGATGTTAGACAATGGCTTGTTGAAATTTTGATCAAAACCAGCCCCAACTTTTTTTTATAGGATGTGATGATATGTGAAAACAGTTATGGTAGTGTGATAGTCAACAGACGTTCCAGGCAAAGTGTTCTTTGTAGTGTTTAAGTGGCTGTGTCAGCATTTCATAAGTGTTTTTGTTGACCCCTGACCTATCAAAAGACTGCTAATATAAATACTATGAATCATCCATATCTCATTATCTTGTTGCAGTTTGCAGACATCTTTCATTGTCTTCGTTATGTGTGTCTACTGTTTTAATTAACTCACTTCTCACTGTCACATTTCATCCACTCTTTTTGAAAAAAAATTAATCAGTAATGTTAAAGTTGGGTTGGAATGAGGGCATTGGGGATGGATGGAAGAATATTGTCATGTTAAGTTGGGAATGGGGTGGGGGAGGGTGTGTGTGGGATACGGGTGTCGGAGAGTAGAATAAAGCTGTATAAACATAAGATGTTAACTCATGCTGGATTCTAAATGAAATAAACTGTTTTAAGTGTAGGGACAGGGTGTGGGATGGGGTGGGTGTAGGAGGGGGAATTAATCCATGTTAGAGGTTGGGTGGAAGGAGGGAGTTTTGATTGAGTCTGGGAGGAAGGGAAGTAGGTGGGGGGAGGGGGGAGTGGGGTGTTGATTCTATGCCTATCCTTAATCTTATCCAACCCTCAGCTTGATGACTGGGATGTTTTCTTTCAAACGGATTCTCCTGTGTTGTTTGGTAACCTTGACAGAGTTAGGAGAGGAAATACTAAGAAAATGATACCCCAGGTGAATTATGAGTAGCACATGCACTGAGAATAAAAACGTTAAAGTCAAGAATTATAGGCAACTTGCAGAGGAGAAAATAGACAGAGTCTGATTTTAAGTGCATTCCACCAAGATCAAACCCATTAAAGATGGCAATTATATGCAGTTTTATTGAGAACCAAATGTTAGAGTACAAGAATTTACACCCTTACAGTTTTGTACAACTCACAAAAATTGCTTAATTAAAGGCCTGGAATTCACTGCCAGGTTCTCACATCAGTGTTATGTTATCAATAGAGCTGTAAGGCCTGGAATTCACTGCCAGGTTCTTGCATCAGTGTTATGTTATCAATAGAGCTGTATGGATTACATAGGATCATTCTTTTTGTTCTGACCAACTTTTTCTATAGCTTTGCCAGAAAACTGTCTTTCACATTGATATTTTAATCCCGATCTGAAATGAACCTGAAGAGATATTTTCATTATCTTGATAAACCATGGAGGGAAACATATTGCGGATGATATAATACTATGGAGATATTGAATTATTTATAGAGGCATGTTACAGGGACAGATCATACTGCCAATTATTTATCATTCCTCTACAGGACCCCCTCCCCACTTTGATATTATCAGTGTTTCTGATTTTCAAAAAGCAATCCCTCTTAATATCTGTTATCTGCTGTGAAACCATGTTCCTTTGTTGGAACTGTAAGAGTTTCCTAACTTCATGGCTGCAAACATTGTATTGTATCTTAAAGACATTATCCAGAAACTTAAAGACATTGTCCAGATAAAATGTTACATAGTACGGCCTGCTCCTCACTGTACTTGTAAAGAGGTAAGACATTCAACAACTTGAATGATATTAAAAGTTATGTTACCTCTCTAACTGTTCTCAGCCTGTACTTTGTCATCTTGACTTGTTAGATGAAAAGGACACAAGTGTTCTTAAGACATAACTTTGTACACACCTGTTTTACATCAAAGTTTTATTAGGAAAGTAATGAATTTGTTTTTGTGTCAATGGAAATACTGGTAGTTAGTAAAAACCTTGTAATTTTTATGTTTATTTCAAATTGAATGCAGGCATTCTTTCACCAGATATTAAAGGCAGAGACACCCATACATCTCTTATTGGAGGTTTGGGATACCAATACTTCCCTTCTACCCTACCCTCCTTTTCCCTTCCTTTAACTTGCTTCCCCTCCCTCCCTTCCCTTCCCTCCCCCTGAGTGAGTAAGTGAGTGAGTGAGTGAGTGAGTGAGTGAGTGAGTGAGTGAGTGAGTGAGTGAGTGAGTGAGTGAGTGAGTGAGTGACTGACGACTGACTGTCTGTCTGTCTGCTCTCTCTCTCTCTCTCTCTCTCTCTCTCTCTCTCTCTCTCTCTCCCTCTCCACCACCTTGTGTGTCTCTGTTTATCTCAGTCTGTCTGTCTGTCTGTCTGTCTGCCTGTGACCCTGCCTGCCTGTCCATTTCCTCGTAATCATCATTGTCGTCGTCGTCGTCGTCGTCGTCGTCGTCGTCGTCGTCGTCGTCGTCGTCGTTGTTGCCGCCGTCTATAATGATCCTTCTCCTCACCACTGTCATCACCACCACCATTAGGATTAAAATCTTGCTGTGAAAAACAGTCTTGGCAGAGCTATTTGTTGTTCCAGAATAAAGGAGAATAATCCTCATGGTGCCACTGACAAGATAAATTGAGATGAGTACCGGGGAATATTGCATTCCTGGCCTTTAACAGGAAAATACAAATAACAGGTACAAAAAACTATTAAAAGTGTAGCTGATTAGGAAGTCCTTTTGTGAGAACATTCTAGAGAGACCACTGTATATTCTGAGCTTACTGTATTATGCATTTGTCATTTGACAAAATATTTATCGGACAAATTGAGATTCTCAAACAAACACTAAAGAATATATCCAGTATTCGTGTAATAAGGGCAGGACCTAGGAATTACTGAAATGAAATAATCTGAAAGGATCTGACACACACATTGAAAATAAAGACACATAATATATGAGAAAGGTTTTCTAAAGGTTACTTGTTTTATTCATACACAGACATTTCTTCCTTGACTCAGATGCATATAAGTTACGTATCTGTGTAATATAGACCAAGCCATTACAGGACTATTTCATTTTAATCAAGTGTGTCTGTGGAAGTGCTGGGAGGTCAAAGGTCACTTCAGCAGTATTCAATATTGGATTTCATTCTACAGAGTGTGGGATTAAGATTTGTGTCGCAGAGTTAGAAACAAGTTTCACAGTTTTTGCCTGTAAGTTACGTGCTAGTCTGTAAGTTACTATATGTCTTGTAGACCATAGAGGGTAGAGGTATACTTTCATGTAGAGAGTATCGTACTGGATTTCAAAGACTGTTGTGAAAATTGATGTCTCGTACCTCTTTTCAGCTATTTCATGCTAGGTGACTGTGTGAAAATGTTAGGTCAAATAAAACAAATATATGTTAATCTGACCAACTCTATAATTTAACCTGCCAACCCTCAACAATTTTAAACATTTCAATACAAAAGATGAAACTTTTTTGTCTTCGTGTACCTCTGTTTTTTGAAAACTTCCCCAGTGACATCTGTTTTCCTTCCCCAGTGACGTCTGTTTTCCTTTCCCAGTGACGTCTACACATAGTATAGTCCTTAAACTACCACGGAAGAGATATTATGACTGACAGTTTGTTTGTCTTTGCGTCAAAACAATATTTTTCAAAATTACAATCAATTAAAAAAATGATGTCAATAAACTCCCAACCTACCTCCTCTATTTTCTGTGGACATGTTATTGAAAACACACTTTTTTTTGCCTTTACTGAATATTCTCATAACATACTAGTGCCAGAGTTTGTGAAATGTATGATCTCGTTGCTCCTTCCATTTTGTGCTTGGAAACTATACCTGGGTATTAATTGAACATTTCTTATAGCATACTATCGTACCAGAGTTGTCCAAACAGTTGTTCAAACACCAATACCTCTGTGAAAATTAAGGGTTTCCCAGCTTCTTTAACTTCAAAATGGAAAATTATAGAGATGGTGACTGAATATATTCTAAATAATATCTATAGTGTGCCAGAATTTGTGAAAAGCGAAGTTTCCAAAATGGACCTCTAATTGATTTATTTCAAAAGAATAGGGCCGCCACCCATCATTCGACGAAAAGAGGTTAAATATTACAGTAACTTTTGGAACACAATGACAAATAGAAATTACAAGATAGTAACGTCTTCTCTCTGAGTAGGAACGCTTCTAATACAAAGATAGACAAATGAAAGAGTAAGTTGATTGCTGGTCGAAAGTAAGGTTATTGCTTTATCTCATGTTTGGTACTGTATGAAATAATTTGGAATTAGTTCCTTTCTAAGAGACTGGTATAAAGGACATAATAACAAAACATGTAGTTCATCTTCAAGAACATTTAGACCTTCATTTTCACAAAAAATACATGTTCTGTCCATGATAGCTTTACCAACATGTCTTCCAGTCTCAATAGCTAAAGTATGGTTTGAACGATGGTATTTAGCTAATGCTATTTTATACCTGGATATATGGATACAAAATGTACTTTGTAAATATAATTAAGTTCTAGTTGAGACTTAAAAAATGGACCTCTAAGTTCATACTATGATGCCTAAATTGTGATATAGCTGAATAATTACATACTATGTACATACTATGCCAGGGTTTGAAGAAATTAGAAATATACAGCTACTTTCATGCATTAAGCCAGTTATGTGTGATATTTATCAAAATATATTTATAGTGTGAGAGCTTGTGTGAAAATTGAAATTTATACATCAAAATGGACCTTTTGAGTTCACACTGTGAAACTTTGTAGTGGTAACTAAATATTTCTAGTAACACTAAGTGCCAGAGTTTTGTGAACATTTGGGGTCTCTGTGACACTTTTTGGCTCCATGCTAGGAAACTATATGGGATTGTAATTTACAGAATATTTAATATATATATATATATATATACATAGAGTTTCATTCTTCTTTCACCAAATAGAGTGCTGAATCAGCTTGGAAAGACATACATACATAATACATATCACCTTCTTTCATTTTTTTTATGTATGTATATGTATGTATGTATGTATGTATGTATGTATGTATGTGTGTGTGTGTGTGTGTGTGTGTGTGTGTGTGTGTGTGTATGTATGTATGTATGTATGTATGTATGTATGTATGTATGTATGTATGTATGTATGTATGTATGTATGTATGTATCTTGGTACCAGAGTTTTTGTGAAAATTGAGGTCTCCGAAATGTACTTTTATAAGTTCATGTTGGGATGTCTTGTGAGGATAAATAACTAAATATTTTGTGAAAATTACGGTCTCCACACTTTTGTAACTTCATTACTAAAAAGCTATGATAATTGTAACCAAATAGTTCTTGAAAATGTCTTATAGTGTAAGATTTTAAAAAAAAATTACATTCTCCCAAATTAGACCTGTAAGTTCATGTCTGGACACATTGTGAATAGTAACTGAATATTTCTTATACATTAGTGCCAAAGTTTAGAATGCAAATTCCTCAAATGATGTAAGATGTTTTTCTCCTCAGGGTTCAGCTGCTGTGAATTCATCAATATTCCATCAGATGTCAGTGGCACTCATGTCATTGCAAGCAGCTGAACCGAATCTTTTTATCATGTTTTGACACTTAATTCTACCAAAATGATAAAAGAGCCAAATGCAAATTATATCATAGTAATAATACTTTCTACATAACTTAAATGTACACTCTTTGCATGTCAGATGTGTGAGTCTTCTAAAGAGGTGTCACATTAACTTGAAGTAAAGAAAGAAGGCAATTGAACTAGGGGCAAAATCACTTAGTATTCTAGTAATAAGAATTTCAGATTTGGGTAGAAAAATATGAACTTTATACTTGCAGTATTTCATTTACTGAAGAATACTAAAACACCACTTGCAATTAAATAAACTCAAACCTGATATTAAGATATAACGTATGAATTATCTGATGATACCATTTTACTATACATGAGAAAAATGTTCATGAAATCTCTATTAGTAATATGCAATCAACTATTCTAACAAGGGCAGAAGACAGTTGTAACATTTGATTTAGGTGTAAAAATCAGTTGACAGCGTTACAGAAAACTTTGGTCATTAAATAATCCTGGCTTATACCATGCATGAGCCAAGATGAACAAAAAATATGGAATATATTCTCTATGTCATGACAACGCACGTCTATGTCACGACGTGTGTGTATGTCATAGTCAAAATGTTCAAAATAATACTTTACCGATTTTTCTTTATTACTGGCGCCGGTATAATTATGTAATTCTCCAACATTTTTCTTCATTTAGCTGGAAAATACTCGTGACCAAAGTTGAACAAAAAATATGGAATATATACTCTGTTCATTCTACATCACGACAACGTGCGTCTATGTCACGACAACGTGTGTCTACATCACTGGTTCACAGGTCTTTTACATAGAAATATATGTGGATGCAGTGATGTTTGTTGAGCAGTTGCATGATATGCAGAAATAACTTTTCCTGACATTGACTACATCCATATAGGATGAATTCAGGTGCACCTATTGGCCTTTAATACATCACTGACAAAACTGTGAATAGACTTAAAACAACCAACTTTAATAGCAAAGTTAATTCACATGAAGCCAGCTCATTGCACTCTTCAATCATCCGCCAAATATTTATCACCATGACCATGATCACAATTTAGTGTCATATGGCTGTCATACTTTTTCATATGTTGGGGTGGGGGTGGGGGTGGGGGTGGGAAATGGGGGTTGTCTGAATAATTAACTTCCATAATTGGAAATACACCAAAACCTACTGTAACAGTTCTTGTTTCAGAAAGAATCCTAATTCCTACTGAGAGCCTTCAAACTATACAGCACCTCTGAGCTTTATGTATTTTATTGGAAATTGACACTATAAATGGATTGATTGATGATTGATTGATTGATTGATTGCTTTACTATACACAGGGTAGTAGATTTTATATGTCAAATAAAGCATGGTTTGGTCATGATTGTATCAGTAAGGTTACATTGGACTAATGCGACCCAGCCTTCATCATGAGTTACGAGCATTTACTTAGAGTAAATAAATAGATTTTAGTGTTATCAACAAACCTGTCATGCATCATTAAGATGAGATTGACCAGTCACTTAGTATACCTGTACTGTATACACACAACATGTACATTGTAAAAATTAATGGCCTGTGTTGTGTGTCTTGCATTCTGTAGACTACTTCATATCTAGAGACTAATTTGACAAACTTTGTGGATGGGAGCCATGTGTGTGGTGTGCATGGGGGGAGGGGTGGGGATGGGATGGGGTTGGTGTGTATGTTCTTTCCAGCAGTTTTGCCTATAGGGTTTAGCACTTAAAGTACATGATTGTATATATGTTTATCATCTACTATTGATACATTTAAGAACTGTCAACATGTTGACTTCATATTTATTTTCCTTTGTTCTTTGTTTAATAGCACAGTAGAACATTATTTTGGATTGGAATTTGGTTGGATACAAATTCTTTGATTAATTGATTGATTGGTTGATTGATTTATGAGTGTGGTATAATGTGCGTTTGATAGCACATGGTTTGAGGGTTGGTGCCACATGTGTGATGTTCATTGATTTTTAATAGCTAAGCAGATGTAGAAATAACCTAGTTTTGATGTAACCAGTATAAGAACCATTTTTAGTGAATGTATGAACTGGTGTTGATATATAAGTTAAGAGCTGTACTTAAAACAGAAATAACATTGGCAGGTGTCAATTTAATTACTTATAACGTGTGCAGTTTAATGGCTTAATTCTTACATTGATGTTGTTTATTGCAAAGTTTGCCAACTCAATCCATAGATTGATGTTATTTATTATTTTGAGAACATCACATTTTCCCGTGAAACAGGAATGCATAGTAAGAATAATATGTGAGAATGAGTTCTTAAATAAGCTCATTTAGATTGCAAATATTAGTTATATTTTCATTTACGCGGGAATGTATAGTTGGAATGATTACCAGAGATGATGGAGACAGTAATAATCTCAAGAATAAGGATTGGAAAGATTATTGAAATGTTGTCTCGGGCCCTCATTATGATCTATATGGACTACTAGATTCAGTAATGATCTATATGGACTACTAGATTCAGTTATGATCTATATGGACTACTAGATTCAGTTATGATCTATATGGACTACTAGATTCAGTTATGATCTGTATGGACTACTAGATTCAATTATGATCTATATGGACTACTAGATTCAGTTATGATCTGTATGGACTACTAGATTCAGTTATGATCTATATGGACTACTAGATTCAGTTATGATCTATATGGACTACTAGATTCAGTTATGATCTATATGGACTACTAGATTCAGTTATGATCTGTATGGACTACTAGATTCAGTTATGATCTATGTGGACTACTAGATTCAGTTATGATCTATGTGGACTACTAGATTCAGTTATGATCTATGTGGACTACTAGATTCAGTTATGATCTATGTGGACTACTAGATTCAGTTATGATCTATGTGGACTACTAGATTCAGTTATGATCTATGTGGACTACTAGATTCAGTTATGATCTATGTGGACTACTAGATTCAGTTATGATCTATGTGGACTACTAGATTCAGTTATGATCTATGTGGACTACTAGATTCAGTTATGATCTATGTGGACTACTAGATTCAGTTATGATCTATATTCAGTTATGATCTATGTGGACTACTAGATTCAGTTATGATCTATGTGGACTACTAGATTCAGTTATGATCTATGTGGACTACTAGATTCAGTTATGATCTATGTGGACTACTAGATTCAGTTATGATCTATGTGGACTACTAGATTCAGTTATGATCTATGTGGACTACTAGATTCAGTTATGATCTATGTGGACTACTAGATTCAGTTATGATCTATGTGGACTACTAGATTCAGTTATGATCTATGTGGACTACTAGATTCAGTTATGATCTATATGGACTACTAGATTCAGTTATGATCTATATGGACTACTAGATTCAGTTATGATCTATATGGACTACTAGATTCAGTTATGATCTATATGGACTACTAGATTCAGTTATGATCTATATGGACTACTAGATTCAGTTATGATCTATATGGACTACTAGATTCAGTTATGATCTATATGGACTACTAGATTCAGTTATGATCTATATGGACTACTAGATTCAGTTATGATCTATATGGACTACTAGATTCAGTTATGATCTATATGGACTACTAGATTCAGTTATGATCTATATGGACTACTAGATTCAGTTATGATCTGTATGGACTACTAGATTCAGTTATGATCTGTATGGACTACTAGATTCAGTTATGATCTGTATGGACTACTAGATTCAGTTATGATCTGTATGGACTACTAGATTCAGTTATGATCTATATGGACTACTAGATTCAGTTATGATCTATATGGACTACTAGATTCAGTTATGATCTATATGGACTATTAGATTCAGTTATGATCTATATGGACTACTAGATTCAGTTATGATCTGTATGGACTACTAGATTCAGTTATGATCTGTATGGACTACTAGATTCAGTTATGATCTATATGGACTACTAGATTCAGTTATGATCTATGTGGACTACTAGATTCAGTTATGATCTATGTGGACTACTAGATTCAGTTATGATCTATATGGACTACTAGATTCAGTTATGATCTATATGGACTACTAGATTCAGTTATGATCTATATGGACTACTAGATTCAGTTATGATCTATATGGACTACTAGATTCAGTTATGATCTATATGGACTACTAGATTCAGTTATGATCTATATGGACTACTAGATTCAGTTATGATCTATATGGACTACTAGATTCAGTTATGATCTATGTGGACTACTAGATTCAGTTATGATCTATATGGACTACTAGATTCAGTTATGATCTATGTGGACTACTAGATTCAGTTATGATCTATGTGGACTACTAGATTCAGTTATGATCTATATGGACTACTAGATTCAGTTGTGATCTATATGGACTACTAGATTCAGTTATGATCTATATGGACTACTAGATTCAATTATGATCTATGTGGACTACTAGATTCAGTTATGATCTATGTGGACTACTAGATTCAGTTATGATCTATATGGACTACTAGATTCAGTTATGATCTATATGGACTACTAGATTCAGTTATGATCTATATGGACTACTAGATTCAGTTATGATCTATATGGACTACTAGATTCAATTATGATCTATGTGGACTACTAGATTCAGTTATGATCTATGTGGACTACTAGATTCAGTTATGATCTATATGGACTACTAGATTCAGTTATGATCTATATGGACTACTAGATTCAGTTATGATCTATATGGACTACTAGATTCAGTTATGATCTATATGGACTACTAGATTCAGTTATGATCTATATGGACTACTAGATTCAGTTATGATCTATATGGACTACTAGATTCAGTTGTGATCTATATGGACTACTAGATTCAATCACAGTAGCTTACTGTATTATAGGACTATAGAATAAATTAACTGTAATGGCACCCCTAAGGTACCGGTATACAGATCTCTAAGGTAATGGACCCTTAATTGGTATGAGGCAGTGTTTAATTTCCACAGAGCCAATGTCCTGCTGAAACTCTCAACTGGTTCAGAATTCTAGACTGCTACATGTGGTTCATATACAAAATATGATACTATTTAATAGTTATATTGTTATGAAACCAAAGACCACCTTGCAGTATATTTTCAGTAGAACATTCAATTTTCACCCTAGGCTATTTTTCGTGGTGAGTTTCTCGTACAGCTCGTTTGATATCATTATTCATTGGCGCTGTTTGATACAACCGTGCAGAAACCAATAATAAACCACACATGGTACACTTTAAGATAGCAAGATTGAATAAATACAGTCAACTGTTTTAGAACTTTTGCTGTTACTTTGTTCAAGAATATTCAAACGTATTCTCAGTTGAAATAAAACAAAATTGGGGCCATAGTCACCATTCAGCCATTTTAGAATCCAATATGGCTGCTGTAAACTGTGTTAACTCTTATGGGAAATACAAGGTCTGAGGATTTCCTTAAAACAAGATGGTGGTCGGACCCAGATTTCTGTTATTATTTCAAAAGAACCAGAAGCAGACTTCCATATGGCAAAGTTTGGAGAAATTGTAAAAAACTTTGATTTTCAGTAAAATTCATCTGCGAGGCACAATTTTCTACCTAGTGATAACAATTTATAAAGTCCACTTTTCTGGACATTACAGATGTAACAGAATCTACTTTGCTATACACTATAATTCTGGAAAGTCATTTGCCTTAAGATGTGGGAAGTAAATAATAGTCTGGCAGATCAAAGATTGGACCGGAAACTGTTATTATATACATACAGATATGTCAGCAGATACTGTAAGTTTTTATCAGGGGAAAATTGGTAGAGTACTTAAGTCATTAACTTTTATATTTATGGTCTCTGGAGTATATGAAATGAATTACCTCTCTGCTGTGCATGTCTGTAGGAAGTATATGATCAGAATACACACCATGGAATGTGAAGTGTAGCTTGTTTTCAGTCTAGGGAGGATTATGTTGTTTCCAAAAACAGCAGGGAGGTTTTATATTATACACAGTGATAGTGTATAAAGTGTCATGAGAGGTTTGGAAGTGAAGCTTAAGTAAACTGTGAATTCATCTAAAGTACTGTTAATAGAAATGGTGAATGCAGACTCAATTTCCATGCCAAGATTCCCTGTAGTATTAATTTGTATAGGTGTACAAAATGTATAAAAAACCTCACATGTATGGTCTACGTTAATGTCTAATAAAGCCAGAGATTCAATCCTAGATTCTCACAGTGTTATCAGAGATTCAATCCTAGATTCTCACAGTGTTATCAGAGATTCAATCGTAGATTCTCACAGTGTTATCAGAGATTCAATCCTAGATTCTCACAGTGTTATCATATCTATCTAAGAGCCATATGGTTTATACATGTGATCATTTTTTTCTATAGCTCAGCTGCCAGACAATTGTTTTCACCAAAAGTGTACTCCTTATATAAATGTCTAATATGTGAGTTCATATATGCTGCCTCATTGTTTTTTTTTCTAGTTTTGAAAAACAGTTGTTTTCACAGAGCTGTAGAAAAATTTGGTCCAGAGCAAGAGTAATCCCATGTAATTCTTATTAAGATACACTAATGTGATGACCTAGGATTGAAACATTGGCCTTTAAGGGTGGTAAGTAGATAGAACCAATCTACTAGTCAGCAGTTCTCCAGGCTTTTTACGTATCTTTTTATAAGTTGCTACCACACTTTAGATAAAGGGGAAAAGCTGAGTCAATACTACTGCCTGATAATTGGATTCCAAGATCATCTAAAAACTACTGTGAGCAGGTTATTAGGAAGGGATGAATTGATTTTATATAAGTGTTAAGTGTTTTAGAATGTAAGTGTAGTTATCAGCTGTAACTATTGTCAACAGCTATTATCAAAAAATTGAATCAGAGATAGGCTGAGTTGTATGTGTCTTTGCCAAGTTGTATTGATTGATTGAAATTAGTATTCAACTTGTCATTTTATTCAAACTATAAATGAATACTTCACCTACAGTTTCTAAAAAGTTTGTAAAGTGATTAAAACAGACTTATTTCTGCCTTTAGTACACTTGTATTGATAACTGCTATCAACTAAAAGTAAAAGTCCAGTCAGACTTATTTCTGCCTTTAGTACACTTGTATTGATTACTGCTATCAAGTTAAAGGAAAAGTCCAGTTAGACTTATTTCTGCCTTTAGTACACTTGTACTGATTACTGCTATCAACTTAAAGGAAAAGTCCAGTCAGACTTACTTCTGCCTTTAGTACACTTGTATTGATTACTGCTATCAACTTAAAGAAAAAGTCCAGTCAGACTTATTTGTGCCTTTAGTACACTTGTAGTGATTACTGCTATCAACTTAAAGGAAAAGTCCAGTCAGACTTATTTCTGCCTTTAGTACACTTGTATTGATTACTGCTATCAACTAAAAGTAAAAGTCGTCAGACTTATTTCTGCCTTTAGTACACTTGTATTGATTACTGCTATCAACTTAATGGAAAAGTCCAGTCAGACTTATTTCTGCCTTTAGTACACTTGTATTGATAACTGCTATCAACTTAACGGAAAAGTCCAATCAGACTTATTTCTGCCTTTAGTACACTTGTATTGATTACTGCTATCAACTTAAAGAAAAAGTCCAGTCAGACTTATTTCTGCCTTTAGTACACTTGTATTGATAACTGCTATCAACTTAAAGTAAAAGTCCAGTGAGACTTATTTCTGCCTTTAGTACACTTGTATTGATAACTGCTATCAACTTAACGGAAAAGTCCAGTCAGACTTATTTCTGCCTTTAGTACACTTGTTGTGATTACTGCTATCAACTTAAAGGAAAAGTCCAGTCAGACTTATTTCTGCCTTCAGTACATAATGCAATGGTTTCTGGGAAAACCTCTTGTGATGACATCACAATTATCATATGCAATCTCTGTCTTGACATACATGGTTTGATTGAATATTAAAAGATTTAAAATGTGTACATGTTTTAGCACAGTGTAAGTCTAATAGTTTGAGTGAAGGTGACAAACAAGCCTAGGAACTAATCACTTGGTAAAACTTTAATACTAATAGCAGTATAATATATACCATTTGACTAATTAAAATGTCAACACTAGACTTTGATACTAGGATTAGACTCAAATATTAACACGTGGAAAGTTACAGTAGATTATGTGAAAGCCATTTGAAGTATGACAGAATTGATTTGATGCATGCATGGAATACATATTATCCTGTAGTATTAAATGTTGGTGATATCAAAATGATGAGATATTGTACATTGTGTAGGGACCATTCTCAGCTGGGGGTAATTTTTCACTTATACCATGGACATTAGCCAAATTGTACACATTTAAGCAGTAAATATGGGATTGAAGCATTTTCTGTGAACATTTAAAGGCCCACGTTAGATTTGGATTAAAATCTAGGTTTGAAATACGGTTCAATGACAGAGCTAGAAAAAGTAGTCCAGAAACAGTTGTAGTAGACATTAAATGTATTGTAAAAAATTAACAGTAAGAGCATAAAGTTAATCTATGTAGACTTGGGGACAATCGCACAGTGCCACACAAACTCAATTAAACAAACTTCATTTGTTTAGGGAGGGGAGAGGGAGTCTGGCATTAATGTGATTGCTGATTCCATTTTTGCACTTCTAACCAAATTTCGGAAAACTTTCATGCCTTCAATAATACAAGGTTTTGTACTTATTACTGAGATGTTGATAAATTGATTAAAATTAACCGCTAATGTGATATACAGTGCTGGGTTTCCGGTTAGCATTTTAATGTGTTTACCGTGTTTTTACATTAATGTCTGATTGTCACAGTATTGATTGTAGTTGTGTGACTGCTACAATTTTCATCATGGTTTACATCATACATGTAAATGTGTTGATGTCGCACTTTAGAACATTCGTTTTGTTTTGTTTTGTTTTTTTTTGGGGGGGGAAGGTTTTGACATAAATGAATTGAACTTGTGTGACATTGTGCGATTGTCCCTTATAATGTTAATGTCTGTATCGTTGCATCAGTGCAGTAAGGTCCATCCTGCACAGTACTGAATCACCTGTTAGAAAACATTTTGTGTTTTAGTTGTTTGCATAGTATGGTGCAATATATCCATTGCAATCAAATTGATTTTAAGGTCCGTGCCAAAACATCAGCATCCCAATGAGTCCAGATTTCAAACTTTTTACTTTACTCTAGATTCGCCTGAACACCAGACTTGAGTTTTGCCAATAGTAGGTTATGTAAGCTTCAGAAAGTAGAATACTAAAGAAACATTTCAATATGCAGCAAAAATTACCCCCACCCACCCACCCCACAACCCACCTACCCACCCCACAACCCACCCACCCATATATAAACTCAGCTTGGGTCCCTTTAACTCCTCAGTACAGAGTCTATACAATGCTTTTTGGAGACCTTGTTGTATATTCCACTGAAGTTCATTTCATTTCTATTAACAAGTCCCTGATTGCATCCAAAACTAAGTTACCTATTGGCCATTCTGATTACAATCATTAGTTGCTATGACAACACTGACATCAATGACCTTCAGGTTATAGAATTGTTGGAAGCAAATTTGTGGCTATTACCATGGAGATGACATCGTTATGGTTAAGGTCATATACACTTTCTGTGAAGTCGATTCTAAACATTCCAGCTTACATGAATTTTTCCATAATTTAAATAAAAAGATAAGGAGATAACCGACCTCTCTTATAAAAGAATGTTTGGCATATGAGATTTATATTGAACCAGATATTGAGAAACTTCCAAGCAGTATGAGATGATAATAATATTAAAGTCTGTGTTTGTTATGCTGAAAACACAATCTTTCATCCATTGGTAATCATAGCTTGAGGATAATGATAAATACTCTTTAACGTTCACATTAATGGTAAGCATTCTTTATGTTGTTGATTCTCGATAATAGTGTTTGTCTGTGTCCCTGCTAGCTAGCGGCTATGTGTATGCCAATTGTTGATTCTACGAACGGTGTCTGTCTGTGTCCCCGCCAGCTAGCGGCTATGTGTATGCCTATTGTTGATTCTATGGTGTTTGTCTGTCGATCTGCATTCCCTCTATTCAGAAGTGTTTCAGTTTCTGTTGATTGAGTCCAGTATGTTAGTCATTTTTTTCTGCCTTTAGTACATGTATACTTGTAGTATTGAGTCCAGTATGTGAGTCCTTTCTTCTGCCTTTAGTATACGTGTATTCATTACTGATATCAACTTACATTATGAATTTAGTTATTGATAAAATACCACTTTGGTAATTTGGCTTTAACTCAATTTGGAAATCTTGTAAAGAAGTCATATATTTCATATATGTTTGGCAATTTTTGAGATTTCCTGCATGGGTTTATGGGAAAACCTTTGATGATGACCTCAAAAATACATTTTATTTGTCAAGACACCAGATGTTTTGCACAATTTAAAATCAACAATTTCATTATATGTTTTCGTATATTGATTAGTTTTATCAGTGTCTTTTTGAAAGTTGTTTATTCAGTGTACAATGTATTGTCAGGACAGGTTGACAATGATAGTTTAATATACAGACAAAATAAAGTATTTTTGGACTGCAGTTTATTTAATTTCAGTAAACTTTAATTTGAACATCTTGCTTTATGGAGGGTGACTGAAACCACCATCCATGAACAAGGCAGTGGAGTACTAAAAGTTGTGTATGTTTAGCTAGTAGTAGGTACCAAGGGTACATGAAACTATATTGTAAATACAGTCTGCACACTGACTCCCTGTGGTGTAGTGGTTAGAGTTTAGGATTAGCAGTCAAATTTTGGGGAATCCGGGAGTAATGACTTGAACAGTTGGGGATGATTACTCACATGGAGCCTGCAGGTACTATGTTGTTGGGCCCTGGCAACTTTGGGATAGACTGCGGACTGACTGGGAAAGCCTTAATAGTTCAACAGCAACCTGATATATAGCATGCAACATAGCCATGTCATATACTCCCAAACCTGACTGAATTTATGTAGTTGTCCACACAAAAAGGAAAT
Organism: Glandiceps talaboti; assembly: GCF_964340395.1. Taxonomy (NCBI): domain Eukaryota; kingdom Metazoa; phylum Hemichordata; class Enteropneusta; family Spengelidae; genus Glandiceps; species Glandiceps talaboti. Next base: position 20,308,500 of record NC_135561.1, on the reverse strand, counting down.
CGCTGGGAGCAATTCCCAGCCAAAAACAGAATGAAAAAAAACCCACACATTCTGCACAGTAAATGTAGCACAAAATTCTGTAAGGCAACTATCGCTACTATACATCTGACAAGTACCTGGTAATGCAAAATTATAGCATAATGCACTCTTCAGGGCATATTCAATTCTCTGATCTTTTAACTTGTTTACTGAGTACAATCTCAACATATGTGTTATTGTACTTTTAGGGCGCCCTATTTAATGATACGTTCTCTCTGTAACACCTTTAAAATGGTGGCTCACTTGATTAAAAAATTAAAAGGAAAGAGAAAAAAAAAGTAAGTGTGTATGTTAATGGTGCTATAAAATCCTTTCGGTTTTAACCTGTTTTAAGTGGTGTTAACCAGTTTCCAACTGGTTCTAACCAGTTTTAATCGGTTTAAATAAGTTTTAACCAGTTTTAGCTGGTTTCAAACTAAGTAATGACAATTACAATCAGAAGGATAATATGAAACATGTTTTATTGAAGATCCCAAATCTCAGTGATGAAGAATAATTTTAGAACAGATATATGGTTGTGGTGTCAACTGCCGTTTTACTATCAGTGAGGTAATACAGTTTTCCTGATCTGGCCATAAAAGGGCATTGATTTGTAAAATTATTGTCTTGAAACCAAAGAAATGTAGGGTCAGTCATGTGATGTTATAATCTTTTTCTGATCTGGCCATAGAGGGCACCAATTTTTAATTCATTGAATCAAAGAAATGTATGTCAACAGAGAAACATAAAAAGAGCCATCCTTACAGTATTGGAGCAGTACCCTTGACATTTCGTCTTCAAGGTTAAGTTCATTTCCATGTCTGTCAGTGTGTAACATGTAGAGATATACATCGCATATACACAGCTTTTAAAGCTTAAGTGTAAGTGGATTTCCTTGTTCTCTACCTGCTGTATGAGTTGTATTGGTTTTCCTGTGTGCTTTATCTTTAAAGAGATGGTAAGCAAAGAAGAGGTTTAACCATGTCTTTGGTGAAATAAAGCATGTGATGACAACAAGGCTATTGATGGGCACATGCAAGGAAAATGTATTTGTACCAAGGCAATCTTGTTAGTGCAAAAGCGGTAGTTTTTGTAGTTTTAGCAGTAGTTTTTACTACTTGTGTAATTGGTTAATTTTCAGTAATTTTGTTTTTATCAAAACACAATAAAGGTGCTTTCACAACACATTTTTTCTCTTGCCTTGATAGAATTGATCCTTGTTAACCTACCAAACAGGGTACAGTGACTAACACAAATTAAATATATAAACTTGCAGTGTATTCACTAAAAGGATTTCAATAGTTAATGGCAAATGGCAAACACTGGAAATATGTTGAAGTATCATGAAAAACACAATATGTTGTTTGACTTACTAATTCTTGATAACTTTGTATAATGTCAACAGCAGATTTGCCGTCAAAATTGAACTTTTGCATTTTGATTGGAATAAAATATTGTACATTTTGTTTACTTGGTTAGTCTAAAGAGTATCTGAGTTGTTATAAATTTTCACCGCAGTATGTTATTGAATGCATAGTGTACAGCTAATGTTAAATAGACACACAGTACTATATGTAACAGTGAAGGAAGACTGAGTTTCCTGTGGAGGAAATTGACATTTAACAAATTGCTGTCTTGTTTGCTGTAAGATATATAATCTTTTAAAAAGACCTCTGATCTGCACTCAGAAGGTTGTCAAACTAAAAAACTGGTATGACAGCTCCACTGGTGCACAGTTTCACAAGCTCTTGATAGCACCTTTGGCATAATAGGTCATTCTTAAAGTTAGCAGGATTGCTCAAGGGTCTAGCATCTAGATTGTATGATATACTGTCAATTTGAAATAATCAAGGGTCTTATTTAATGGCATACAATCCCATTTTGAAGATACTGAAAATGTGGGGGTTTTGCATATGAAGCACGCCCTTATATGGCTAATCTGCCATATATGGTAATTTGTGATGCGGCTGTTTCTTTTAAATATGCATGGTTGCACCCATTTGCTATGTAAATGTTACACTATGACTTCTCCAAAGTAGCTGGTACCACAAGACTAGCCAAGTGGTCAAACAGTTATCTTGTTAAATCAGATGATTTGAGCAAGGGCTGATTGTCAATATTTACATGGTTGTCAGCATTTGAAATGGATAAACCAAACCTGGAACTAAAAACCCCTTGCAATGTATCAATCGATCGATCGATCGATCGATTGACCAATCAGTCAGTCAATCAATCAATCAATCAATCAATCAATCAATCAATCAATCAATCAATCAATTATTCATTTAAAAAAAAAAATTTGAGTAAAATTTTTGTGTTAAGAAATATTCAGTGCCTGTCAAGCAATTAATATCTGGAGAAAAATGAGGTGTGTAATATATTATATTAATGTTAAGTATTTCTGTACTGCTATGAGTTTTACTGCTAGACATATCGAATGATGACACTGTGACTTCTGTACTGCTGTGAGTGTTGCTGCTAAGACATATCGAATGATGACACTGAATTCTGTACTGCTATGAGTGTTACTGCTAGACATATCGAATGATGACACTGTGAATTCTGTACTCCTGTGAGTGTTGCTGCTAAGACATATCGAATGATGACACTGTGAATTCTGTACTGCTATGAGTGTTACTGTTAGACATATCGAATGATGACACTGTAAATTCTGTACTGCTATGAGTGTTATTGCTAGACATATCGAATGATGACACTGTGAATTCTGTACTCCTGTGAGTGTTGCTGCTAAGACATATCGAATGATGACACTGTGAATTCTGTACTGCTATGAGTGTTACTGTTAGACATATCAAATGATGACACTGTGAATTCTGTACTGCTATGAGTGTTACTGCTAGACATATCGAATGATGACACTGTGAATTCTGTACTGCTGTGAGTGTTGCTTCTAAGACATATCGAATGATGGCGCCGTGACTTCCAATCTAAACATTTATAGTTAACGTACATGTACATGTAATCACTACAAGAAATATTTGTAACAATTGGATTTTCTATATTACTGGTATTGTTGAGTGCATTTTTCAATTTTGCATTATTAAATTTAATGATTTCCAAAGTAATCACCTGTGCAGCAGAGATTCCCTTAATGGTAATCTTTGATTGTATCAGTGCAATGGCATAAATAAAACAGTTCCTCAATTACGTTAAATGGCAGTCGTATAATTCCATGTAAATTTGACATACATTGTTTTTGTGCAGCTCTCAACACATCAACAGCAATTTCTATTTTCATTATTTCTTCCACCCTGTTCAACTGTACTGTCAGTCAGCATGACAAAGAATAGAACTAGTAGTAATTGATTGCATTGACATTGTAAAAGGGAAGTACATTTACCTTAGATTTTAGGGTAGGGGTCAACAGTTAATGGTTTACTAGTAAGAATCTCGCTGCATGTCGTCAAGGCAACCATCTAAATTTGATCAAGCACGATATGACATCAAATTTGATTAGTTTGCTGGTCGTTTTTTTAAAAATGAAAAATGAAAAGCTCCCCACATGTCTTGGGCTTGGGAAATAATGTCAAACTGTTGAATGCCTTGGGCTTGGGAAAATAATGTCAAACTGTTGAATGCCTTGGGCTTGGGAAAATAATGTCAAACTGTTGAATGCCTTGGGCTTGGAAAAATAATGTCAAACTGTTGAATGTAGTAAAGATATATTATGTATTGAAAACTTTGTTGCAAAAATAAAGTGAAAGCAAATTATATAGTTGTGAGCAATATTTTATAAATTTATAGTTCTACACTTGCAGAATGTACATTCATTATTACATAACTCAAACACAAACAAGTACACCACTCATACACACACTCACTTTCTCATAAAAGAAAATAAGGCTACTAATGATAGAAATATGGTTGTAGAAAGTTCTTTTCTCTTGTGTAGATATATCTGACAGTATCATGCTTTTAAGATTACCTAGAAAACAGCTTGAAAGCATGGTAATTTTGTTAGCAAATTGCGTTCAATACTTTCGATCACTTTCTCTTTTTCCTTGCCGACTTCTTCCCATATTCAAATCTTGATGTAAGCCAAATTATTTCCTGTTATTTTCATGCTCACCAAAAGGTTTACTGAACAGGAACTGTTGGGAGTAAAAAGCAAAACAGGAAATCAGACTCTGTCATGAACTCTTGTGAAATCTCTGTGTAGGAATTGTAGTACTTTAGTGGAATTGTAGTATTTCAGTTTGTTTCATAAGATTACTGTTTCTTACACACGGATTGGATGGAATTTTTAACACCATTAGGATGGAAAGATTTAGTTTCCTGGCAAAGGATATAACAGTCTGGGTGAAAGTGACATAGTACTTGATTTGTAAGTGAGGTAATTATATCTCAAAGGAGCCGAGGGGGATTTAACACAATAAAGCTGAATTTAGTTCCATTACACATGATGTGATGGTGTAGATGAAGTTGACATTGACATAGATTTGTAGTGAGGTAATTGTACCTCAAGGATATGAGGGCTGATAGAGCTGGAAGAACGTAGTTCCATTATGTATGATGTGATGGTCTGGATGAAAGTTACACATATTTGTTACTGAGGTAATTGTACCTCTATGGATATGAGGGGATTTCAATACCATTAAAGTCTGGATGAAGGGATATACCTCTAAAGATAGGCAGATGTTTGAAGACTATGGAAAGTGTATCATGATGAAGTTTTTAAATTTTGTAATAGGAATTTGTTTGTACAAATGTTATTTGATGGTCAAAATGAAAGTGATAATGCGGCCCATTTGATAATTTGCTTTCAAATCAAGGAAAAAAGACAGCTCACAAAGATTTTGTTAAATAATTTATTCATACATATATTAAAAGTAAATGCATCTCTAAGGATAATTTACGCGTATAGCATCTGATTGTCAAAATAAGAGTGATATTGCCCCAGTTGTAAAGAAGATTATTTTACTTTAGGATGAGAGGGAAACTGTACATAATGCCAAGGAGAAATGAAATGATTTTATTTCCTTATGTTTGTTTGTTTGTCAAGATGAAATTCATATTACCTCGATTGAAGATAATTGATGTCTACAGATAAGAGGGATATTGTAATGTTTTATGAGATAAAAGGGTTTTGTTTCCTTAGATATCATTTGATGGTGAAGATAAAAGTGATTGGATCTATTTGAATTTGATATCTAATCTAAGGATGGGACAGAGAGAGACTTTCACATCATACAGGGGAAGGGACCTCGTCAAGTCATACTTATGAAAGTGGTATTAAATAAGGTAATAATTGCATCTCCAAAGAGGATTGGAGATTTGAAGACCATGAAGATCACAGATTTGGTACCTTGTATTCCATTTAATGGTTGAAATGGATGTCACGTGACATTGTTCTGGTTGTAAATGAGATATTTGCACCTGTAATTCTATCTCAATACAGATAAGAGTGAGATTGCAATGGAATGTACTAGACTTTTAAGAGATGAAAGGGGTGCATTTCCTACACATCATTTGATCGCCAGGATAAAATTAATGTGTTCCCATTCAATTTGTTTTCAAATCAAGGGAAAAGACAGAGAGAGAATTTCACAACATGGCGTTGAAAAGATTTTGTTACATGCATGATTTGATGAAAGTTATATTGCACCAGTTTTGTGAAAGGTAATTGTACCTGTAAGGATAAGAGGGAGATTGTAATACCATGAAGAGATGAAGGAATTTGTTTCACTCCACATCATTTATGGTCAAGATTAAAGCAATGTAGCCATACAATATTCTATATCTATCAAGGGATGACTAGCAAGAGATGGGCTTTCACACTTTACAGATGAAAGGAATTCAATTATGTAATTCAATGAAGGTGACATTACTTCAGATTCATAAGTAAGGATTCTTTAGTTCTTTGTTCTCATTATACAAATGATAGGAAGGCACTTTTTTTCTTCTTCAAATTTTCATTCCTTCATTTACAAAATACAAAATAAAATTTGAATTAGCCATTTGAAATCGTAGTACGTGGAAACAGTGAATTTTTGATGATCTAAACAATGTACATACATGTATGTGAAACCATATAGTATGTCTGTTCTGAACAAACAGCAACATATGGTGAAATATATTGAAAGCATTATAAGTGATAGATTTTTAAACCTCTATGAGCTCAATATGCTTGTGAATAGTTGTTTGTATTCAGAAGAGCAAAAATTGAAAAATAACATTAATGAAAATTAAAGCTGTGAGGAATGGTGCCACATATGGTGATTATAATCCAGACAAAATAATATTAAAGCCCATGTCATGAGTACTGATTAAAATGACAAATAATCATATAGTAAGTAACTTCACCAAATCTTTCCCTGACATAAGCTGCTGTCTCAGATATGTTAACATTACGAGAGTGATTTATTGATTCAAGATAGGGATTATTTGTTGGGTGGAGTAGCCACTGATGTAGGAAGCTGCCCGGATTGTCTGACACCTCATTTCTGTAGAATTCAATGTTTAATACTCAAATTGTAAGCGAAGCTGTGAAATATTTTCCAATTTGGTATTGTATTTATCAATTGCTGTTGAATTGTGAATGCTTTCGGCAATGTTCAGTATTTGATCATTTTTTTTTTATCTTCTCTTTCTAATTGAGAATGAGTGTGTGTATTGAGTATGTGTACGAAGACTCCAAATTGAAAGGTTTTCATGTTTTTATTTATTGTTATGCCTCTCAAAACAGTCTTTTGGCTATGCTTGGTGTAGACATCGTGGATATCTGCAAAAAAAATCATGATAAAACGAGAATTTGGCAGACTGCCAAATAATCACCCTGAGCTTCTATTTAGTTCCTCTGTTGTGGTTCCGAATTTGCTGATTTTCGGAATAGTGGCCCAGGGCTAGTTTTCGGAAAACTCTGGTATAAATGTACATCATTTCTGGAGAATTCAGTGTAACTCTGTAAACGTACGTCACTTCTGTAGAATTCAGTGTAAACTATTTAAACCTCTCCCATTTGCGTACCGTAGTATCCAGTAAGTGTTTACTACAACTACTTTGTATCTGTAGAATTCACTGTGACTATCTTAAACTACCCTGTTTCCATAGTATTCAGTACATACATCTCTGTATTATGTGCATTATTTCTGTAGTATTCAGTGCTAATGCTTTAAACCTCCATGTTTGTAGACAGTTATTAGTATCAATTAAAGTGGCTGCTTACTAAAGCTATCCCATTTCTGTTACGCATTCAGTGTGACTCTAAACCTACCTTGCTGAGTTGTTATCAGTTGAGATGAGATGTGCGTGATCATCTGCAAGTCTGTCTATACGAGTAAACAAGTGGGCAATTAAATGTATGAATGCACGTCTTAGGATATCTAAAGTGTACTGCCTAATGTACCTGTTGTCTCCAAGTAGGCTTTTTGTATTAATATAAAGTGCTATTCAGATTGGTATCCATTCAAAAACAATGAAATAGATATAGAAAGTTAGTTGTTGGAGATCACAATTGTAATCCTTGTATAAAGTGGTGTCAGCCGTGGCAAAGACATCCAGTCATATGTTTTTACAGAAACACCATTTGTGCAATAATGCAAGTTTTTACAGTCATACAGGATTTCTGCTGTTATTCAAAGACTTACTGAAAGGAAAAGTGTAGTCAGGCTTTATATGATGTAACTGCTATCAACTTACAAGTTCGCTACCAGTTAGGACCTAGGCTTGTAATATACATGTACACATACATGTGTACATGTATTATGTATGTTCAATGTATATGTAACTTTAATTTTTGGTGTACAAAGACAAAATGACACTGACTTTAGGTCTAACAAAAAAGTTGTATAGTTCCGATTATGCTCAAATTTAGAATAGGTGGGGTAGGTAGATTTATTATTTTGATTTTTTTAAATGTTTTTTTTTTATGTGTGAGTTTCTAGTTATTTTCCATATGGTCTCTGTGTTATTGGTTTCTTCTCATCAGATGTACAGCCATTACAGATTGGAAGAACAGTTTATATTGTCAGTTTCAAGTTGATGTCCACTATTTCTTGCGAGACTTTATTGTTTTTTTCTTAGTGTCGGCATGAAAACTAGGCGGGGTTGGGTAACCGAAATCAAATAATTTATTTATTAGGCCTTATTTGAGTTATCATACATATTTAATAAATAGTGTATTTGTGTTTTGTGTCTCATGAAACACATTTCAATAATTACACTTTTAATGTCATGTATAATGTATAAAACTATGGTACACTTACAGGAGGTTCTCTTGATATCAGAACATTATTATTTAATTTGATAACAGTGCAGATTATAAAAATATTTGATAACATATTTTATTTTATATATATTTATATATATATATATATATATATATATATATATATATATATATATATATATATATATATATATATATATATATATATATATATATATATATATATATATAACTCGGTGAGTATCAATCTGCTATAAGACAGTGCTCTATACCGCAGTGGCAGAGCGTAATAGTTTTGGTAGTACTGGAACTCTTGGAGTGTCTGATGATCGCAATATGCGTGAAACTCCGAGTTACACCCAAGAAAGAGTTCCAATACTACCAAAACTATATATATATATATATATATATATATATATATATATATATATATATATATATATATATATATATATATATATATATATATATATATATATATATATATATATATATATATATATATATATATATATATATATATATATATTTTCAATGAATTCACGCCTCCTAAATGAAATTTTCTTGATATTATTAAGACGGTGTTATCAAATTTGTCACATATTTTTAATAATTCAAATTTACATGCCATAAATGACAAAAGTAAATTTTTGCACACTTTGACCACTAATGGTAAACTTCCTCTTGGAAAATTTCTTGTTGATGTAAACAGTCCTCCAGCAGTTGGCTAAATGACTGTATTGTATTCACTTGATTTCTGTATGTTATTTTTGTATGCTTTACTATGCTTGCTATGGTATGTTGTTATGCAATAACGATAGGTAATTGATTTAATAAAAATTGCAATATTTATTGATATAAAACATGTTATTTGATTACATTCAGTTTCATTATAAAATTATAAAGTATGAATATTATAAATGCAAAATTACAGTATGCAACGACAGAATGAAAACAACTATTTGATCTTAAATACATATTTTATAAAAATTACAGTGTTCATGATAATAGAAGTTGTTTATAGAACTTACCCAAAGTGTGCTCAAAACACTCGTGACAAATTTTGTTGATTACGCCTTAGCAAATACAAAATATGTGAAGATATTAATACATAATGAATGCTAGGTGGACATTGTGACAATATTACAATTTCCAAAAGACTGGAAGACATTCAGTTATTTTTGCTCAGTTCATTAGCAAGGTTCCCAGTGATCACCAATGCTTGGCTTAAACAATACTATAAAAACCCTTGAACGTGTGCTTGCCTATGCAGTAGGCAAACTCTTATGTGAGAGAATATGTGAAAATGGCAATCTGAAACTAAAGATCATTGGGTGGAGATGTAAACAAAGTTCTCCTTGACTGCATGGCTTGACACCACTAGCTTCTGACTATTTCTGTGATACACTGCACCCATTGAAATACAATGAGAGTATTGCAGTACATGTCTGAATAAGTAAATTACTACAAAGAAAAAAAACTCATAAGAATGAATTAAAAGATATGTATAAACTATGAACGAATAATTGATAAGTTTGTAGAGGGTTTTTTGATGAATACATTGTTATATTTAAAACATTCATTAAATATGATAGTACTTATTGGCTGTCAGCAGATTTTAATCCTTCAGTATATTACCTCAGAAATATAAAATCTTAACACCTTAGCTTTCTCTGTCTTCAAGAAAATTGAAACCCATTCTCAGTTACCATGGGTTACCATACATTGCATGAAATTTGGATCAAATTGATATCAAATCAAGTCATTTTTACCTCCCATAAGGGTAAGGGAGGTATTAAAATACAAATGTCTGTCTGTCTGTGTGTCTGTGTGATCATTTTCTAAAATTCAGCTGGCTCAATTATAATGAAATTTGGAATATATAATCTTTAGGGTAATAGCTAGACCTGTTTAGGTTTTCAGCCAGATCGGTTAATGTTTGATTAGAGAAATTTGCATATTAATGAAATCAAATAATTAAGCAATATCTTAAGACTGCATACTTCAATTTCAATATAATTTAGTATATTCGTTATAACAACATACATTTGTCCTATAATATTTGATGATGTACCTTACAGCGTTAACGAATAATTTGCATAATTAATTATTTTTGGTAATTAGGCTATATCTTAACAATGCATACTTCATATTCAACATAATTTAGCACATACGTTAACCATAAGAAAACACAAATGTCCTATAAAGTTAGTTGATGTACCTTATAGTGTTAATGAAAAATTTGCATAATTAATGATTTTCGGTAATTAGGCTATATCATAAGAAAACCCACTTCAATTTCAGTATAATTCAGTACACATGTTAACAATAACAATCGCACATATCCTGTAAAGCTTGATGATGTACCTTTCAGTGTTAATGAATAATTTGCATAATTAATTATTCTTGGTAATTAGGCTATATCTTACGACTCCATACTTCAATTTCAATACAATTCAGTACATACATTAACCATAACAAATTGTGTATGTCCTATAAAGTTAGTTGATGTACCTTACAGTGTTAATGAATAATTTGCATACTTAATGATTTTCGGTAATTAGGCTATATCTTAAGACTGCATGCTTCAATTTCAATACAAATTAGTACATAATGTTAACCACAACAAAGCAGGTACGTCCTATAAAATTTGGTGCTATAGCGTACAGTTTTAATGAAAAATTTGCATAATTAATGGAACATATAATTTGGCACATACATTAACTTAAGAAAGCACGCTTGTCCAAAAACAAAGCCTGTTACCATAGTTTTTTTTTATTTTAATGAGTTATTTGCATAATTAGTGGAAGGCATTCAGTTTAAATCTGGTTAAAATTAGTCTAGTTACTATATGTGTAGTCGTTCTCTATGATCTCTTCCTAACGTATAGTATAGTCAAACAAACAAATTCTATTGAAAATCTAGCTGAATCTCCTGCTCAGGCAGAAATGAACAGTGCATGTTAGTAGTAATCTATCACATATTGACAGGTGGTTGTAATTGGTTACTTTGTTTCGATTACTACAAACTCAACCTCCAGTTTGAATGTAAGTGACGTGAGGACGTAATAACATCATCGTGTTTATATCAATGTTCCAATAACATAAACTATAGCTGTTGATGGTGAAAACTGAATTCTGTACTAGAGAAATCTATGTGACTATAGAGTGGAGATGATAGTAATGTGTAGTGGACTAGACTGTTCTAAAATCCAATATAGCCACTTTATACATGGACAAATAAAAGGTACATTTTGCTTGAAAACAAGATGATGAACTCTCAAATTACATTTATTATTTCAAAAGTATTGCTAAAAAGCTTAAAGCTTTCATATTACAACACATGGCAAGAGTAAAAAAATTTGATTTTCAGTAATTAATTCTTGAGATGCAATGCTATCTTACATTAACTACTTTCTAATTAAAAACAGGATGTTATTGACAGGAATAGACGTGTAAAGTAAAGGTCTTCTGATTTCCTTAGTTTCACTTTTTTTATTTTGATTGTAAAAAAAAAAAGCGGAAAGAAGTACACCAAAAGAGTTGAAGTGGTTGACACTAGATGTAGATGCCTCAGGAAGTTCAGTACATATATATTTTATTCATTGATTGAAAGATTGCCAAGAAAGAAATCACTTTGATAGAAATGAATTCCTGTTTTTGATCATCCATGAATTGTTAGCACAGCTGTGAATTAATTTAAAGGAAGACTCCGGTCAATCTTATTTATTCCATTAGTATTGATTACTGCAGCTATCAATTTAAATATGATTTGGGTGATAATATAGTACCTCAGTAACTTATTGATTTTGAAACTGTGAAGAAACCCAAGTATAGTCGACATGTGTTTGGCCATTTTTGAGATTTCCAGCATTTTATCCCGTACTGTACAGTACATTTATCCCCTTGTTTCTGTGCTTCAATCTCTGCTGGCAGAGATTAGGTGTGTTATGGATCTTCTTGATTATAAAATCTGAGAGAACTTAACTGAATGTAAGGAGTGTAGTCTGTGATACTAGAACAAGAAAATCAGTAATTAACTTTGGTTTTGTGCCAAGAAATCCATACTTCAAAGAAAAAACTTAATTGACTGTAAGGGATGGTAATAGGTTTTGAGGCAGGGAAATCAGTAAATAATTAACTAAATACTATGATTTTGTTCCAAGACAGCTATACATTTCAATTTGTAATACTCTTGATAAGTAGTTAGCAGATTTCTACCATCGCCTGAAATGACTGCCAAGGAATACATGGTGATTGGATGATTGAACTGTACTAGAGACAAGTTTGATTTATTACAAGAATGTCGACCAACAAAATTAGTTGTAGTTGCTTACAAGGATATTTTACAAACTCCTAAATGACCCAAGATATTAGGTTCACATGCCCACACAGCTACGTATTCTGAATAGTGGGTCAAACTGTGGACAAATAATGAAATGTATAATTGAAAATTCCGGTTAACAATTTTCAAGTTTGTGTTTGGAGGAAAAGATTAATTGGACACTATTGTACCCTTATAAGCTCTCTATTTATATCTTTGTCATATAGAAGTTTGCTTCTGGTCCTTTGGAAATAAAAAAACAATTTAGGGGTCGTGTTTTCAAGGAAATTGACAATTAAATATTTTTTTTCCAATTGTGTTTTAATGAATTCAGCAGCCATATTGGATTAAAAAATGGCTGACTTTTGGCAATTTGTCCTCAATTTCAGAAATCTGTACAATGGCCAACCGCTGATTTTTTTCTTGATTTTAACAGAGAATAGGTTTGAGTTTTCTTGAACAAAGCAACAGCAAAAGTTGAAATAATTTATTTCTGAGGCACACTGTTTTATTCGCATGTTAATAATTGAATCCAGGGAGTGTTAAAGTGATACAGTGGCACCCAAGTTGTTTCGTCATACATATACAATCTCATTGACATTCTTAGCAGATGTATGTTATTGCTGGAAAATAATCCCCATGAATTAAAACTTCACAATATGCCCTTTGTGCTTTTGGCATTATGATATGGTCATATTTTGATGTTAAGTATTCATTTATGGCAGTGCCAAGAATCTAGAGCTTACACAGACAGGCAGGTGTTTCTTTGTAGGACTTGCTGAACTTATGGATATAATGTCCCTCTCAGTTCATGTTTTAGAAACAGTGATTGCAAAGTGTTGTATGCCTTTGTATAATTGAAATAGGTGGATATATACACTGTGGATTTCCATGGAGTGAGCCATAGTCTATCAAGATATATGTGTATAGAGATATCAAGTTTAGTGACACTGACTACAAGATTTTGTGTTAAGATAAACACAATACAGATAGCAGAGATTGACCCCTCACTGTGAATGTGTTTAATTGTCTGGTCTGTGTGATCACTGTACGTCACTGAAAACTACATGGATGCTTGTGTCTAGGATGTACCCTAGCTTCTCTCCTGTTTAAATGTTTTAGCCTTACACTTTCACAGTTATAACTTGGCTGATAAGTCAGTACATATTCCATTGAATGTAGTAGCTCCATACAGTTCATAGACAGGGTGTAGAGAAAGAGAGACTAGCGAAGACTGTACAATATAGTGAGAGGGGATGGTGTTTAACTTTGTTAGCATATTAGGTATATTTTGTCCCAGTTGTTGATAAATTGTTAATTTAGGGGCAAAAATTAAATGTAATTGTCTTGTTCACATCAAAACAAGTAGAATACATGAACTACTACAAATCTACATCTCAGTCACATGAACTTTTTTTCATGTCACCCGTATGACCTGTTAAGAGATACATGCCATTGCCTGCAAACAATTCACCAGAAGTTTGAATTCTTAGAATTAATGATATTGTAATTTTGTTTTGAGGCAAGTTTAGGTTGAGATTATTGTTTGAACTTTCCTTGCCTACTGTAGGCTTTTGATCAAGTTGCTTGCTTGTTTTATTTTATGCTATCTGTGGTACATTCACAGGTATGTACTGATGGTGGGATTTTGAAAACAATGACAGCAATTAACATATGTTGAACTTCATAAATTTTGAATTCATTTTTTCTCCATTACTATTGAACTATTCTTCATCAATGCTATAGGCATGATGAAATGTGATTGTGTGTAAACAAGTAAAAGTGAAAAACTACTGGACCAATCACCTTCAAGTTCAAGTTGGTATTTGACAGTCAAAATGTAAGGTGTTCAGTTGAGACATTGTTAAAATCAAACTGATCACACCATAGATGTGCATTAAAGTTGGGTTTAAAAAACTGTGAATTTTGGGTAATAATTAACCAAACTAAAAAAGTAACGAGTTGATTTGTCTGGAAATTTGTGGGGATCTTTCTTGGGATGTGTAGATGAAGAATTGTTGATGACATGATGACCCCAATCTTGATATGTGATTTGACTGAAAATGTAATTTTTAGTCGTAAATTTTGAATTCCAAAACTGTTTCTCCAGGGAAATTATTTAGATATCATCTAAAATTAAACAGAAATAATTAGAGAGGTTTAACTGCATGTTATTATTATGCAGGCGTAGATGTAATGCCGCTTTGAGAGTTGTTTTTAGCTACGCTTTCAGAACACAAACTTGAAAGACAATGGCATATGCATGCATGCATCTTCTGTTCAGAAGAGTGAAGGAATGCCATTGGTATTTTAGCCATTTTTCCTGCAAAGCACCCAAAGGAATCACTGAACAAGTAGTTTACAGTTACATTTCTTTGATATCAAATTTACAACATATTTCAATGAAAAAAGGTAAGAAAAAACTCAACATAAATTGTACCGTTACGTAAAGACTACCCTTTTCACCTACAGACGTCTGCTGTGGAATGTGTGTGTTGCTTACAAATCACACGACTATAATGCTATATATATATATATATGGAACACACTTGACTACATGTAGCTAAAACTCACTATTTGGTAATAGTTTACCTTGCATATGTACAATGTACAGTATGTCTGTATTGTCCACTTGACTTTTCTATTAGTCTCCAGGACTTAAGTGCATTTATTGATGTTATAAGAGCTATAAAAAGTGAAGTCACATCCATCATCATTCTGTTAACGTAACTATCCATATTGAGGAGATAATACTGGAATAGGGGTTGAGATCAAGAGTTCAATGTAGGATAAAAAAATAAATTCTTTTATTTAGGCCTCATGCGTAAGTACTCTTTTATGGACAATTTAATGTATTAGTGCCATTCATTTACTAAAGTGAAAATTCTACTATTTCTCGATTTAATGACATTTGTTTAGAAATATTTGTATTATGGGGTACAAAACAGATTCCATTAAATGTCAAATTGTTTCTGTCAGATGAATACTGAAATGTTTCTAAACCTCTGTACTCCCGTATGACAAGACAGGGCTTGAAATTAACTTTTTTTCTTTGGTAGTCCTAGTGGGCTACCAGTTTCAGAAATTGGTAGCCCAAGGATGGTGACCTGTAGTCCGATATTCCTGAACTGAAAACAGATTTCCTCTATTGGAAATATTTGTATTGTTAAATACTTTCATGTCCATAAATCTTCCATCCTCACCACATAATCAGCGGTAGCCTGAGTGGGCTACCAGCTGCAAACTGTGGTAGCCCCATGACCAGAATTGGTGGTCTGTGGGCATGGGACTATTGTTAATTTCGAGCCCTGCAAGATATTACTTGTTTAGTCTCCATAGAACTATTGATGTTGCCCCGCACTGTACATGAGGATCATGATTCATTCATTGATTGATTTAAAGGTTAACCATTGACTAATAAATGTCAAGCGGAGGTGAAAAGGTGGTGAGATATGTGTCCCATAATTAACAGAGATGTACTGTGTGGTACTTTGGGGGTATAAACTAACCACTGACTAATGTCTAGAGTGAATTCCTTGAGATGTACTGTGTGGTACTTTGGTGTATAAACTAACCATTGACTGATGTCAAGAGTGAATTCCTTGAAAGGATGGGAACAGATTTATCCATTGTAGAGTGGCCATATGGATGAAGATTGGACAATTAGTTTGGATTTTTAATTTATAAAACAATTTTATCATGGTTTTACTACTTGAAAAAACATAGACCAAATCTGTGTTTGTAACTTAATAAATTGCAAAACATCAATAAATGTGTAAAATGTTGTTATTGTACGTACAAGTTTTAGCTTTTTGCAACGTATTGACTGGCAAACACAGACTTGGTCAATGTTGTTTCATATTGATTTTTCAAGTAGGAAGCCAGGATAAAAGTGTTTTATAAATTAAAAGTCTAAAATAAATACCCAGTCCTCATCTATATGATCACTTTAATAACAGATATTGTCGGTACTATGTATTTTATGATTACATACAGTACTTTAATAGTGATGGTACATTGTTGTACAGTATAGTGTGTATGGGCTAATGATAGAATTTTAACTTTTTAAGAAAACAACATATTGATAAAACACATTTTCTGTTAGGAAAGATGGAAAGGTAGGGATGTCAACTTTTCCATTCAGTGCTTTTCATGCCATGGAATAGTCTGGAGCACTTTGAATGGATTTCTAAACATTCCCAGTGTAGCTTCCTCAACATTGCTACTTGTTTTGACATGTGTCTCCCTTTGAACATTCCAATAGATGGAGAGCTGTCAATGTTTGTTAAATCGTTCAAGTCATTAACAGTGTGGAGAGTATATGAATGCAATTGTATGGTGAGAATACTCTTTGGTCAGGAGTTCAAATTTTCATTGAATGTATACATATGCCATGATTACCGGTAGTCTAGTAGACTGTTGTGTGTTTTCTTTGTTGTATTATTAAGATGGATGCTAAATGAGCCAGACATCTTTTGAACTGATGTTTCATCTTAGGTTGTACTTGAAATGATCATTTGAATACATTTTTATATCAAGGGATAAATTCTGTCATGTTCCTTTATTCAGATATCATAACTGAGTTAGTTGTGTGAGTTTGATTCAGTTTGCCAGTCTGACTTACTTGAATACATTTAGCACTGAAACCTAAACTTAATAACTTAAAAAACCCCAATGCTGCTGATGAAGTATAAAAGAGATAAAAATAAAACATGTGAATGAAGTGTCTCAGGAACTGACATTTATGGTGGTCATATTGGTGAAGAATTTTTAAAATCCAGTTTTGTCAATGAGGAATTGAAAATAATTTGTGATTTTTTTTCTGGAAGATTATTGATCTTGACAATAAGTATATACCGGTAAAATTGATATAGTACACGTACAATGAATGGTGAATCTGAATGATGACCTTTGAACTTTATAGTAGTTAAGTTGATGGATAGG
This sequence comes from Glandiceps talaboti, assembly GCF_964340395.1. Classification (NCBI taxonomy): domain Eukaryota; kingdom Metazoa; phylum Hemichordata; class Enteropneusta; family Spengelidae; genus Glandiceps; species Glandiceps talaboti. Next base: position 20,291,027 of record NC_135561.1, on the reverse strand, counting down.
ACAAGGTGAGAATGAAAATAATTGTATTATATGAAAGGTTATTTCAAGTTCTGGAAGTGACAGGAACGATGTGCTGATGTACATACAATACATGCAGTGTTTTTGCCAAGATTGGGGAACCCCTGTAACAGAAAGGGGTAAAAGTTGCATAGATTCCCCATACAATCTTTGTTTGGGAACCACAGTAAGGGGTCTACCAGAATTTTGTTTCGTATCCCCGGTAACAGCAAGTTGAAAGGGATAAAAGTTGCATAGTTTCCCATACAAGCTACCATCATTTTCAGGAACACCGGTAACAGAGAGGAAAAAGGAGTAAAAGTTGCATAGTGTCCCCAACAATCTACCGTAATTTTGTTTGGTAACCGTGGTAAAACTACTAGGGAACCCCGGTAGATTTACCTGCTTGATACCATCCTTAACAAAAACTGACATGAAATAATGGAAATGACAAGCAAAATGTAGTTTTGGAGATGTAGGAATTATACAAAGGAAATAGTAAACAGGTGAAATTAATAAAGTTTGACATGATGTACATGAAATGACATTGATTCTGCATGTGAGTATTATTTGTTTTAGTTTGTGTCTAGGTTTAACAAGCTGAAAGTCTAGCTTCCACTGTCGTAGAAACTGACAGTATACAAGACATGGAGATACAAAATGATTTTAAAAAAATACGGTGAAGAAGTAATTTAAAGTAAAAGGATGGAAATAAGATGCTACCATGGTGAATTGAATTGACTGAAATGCACTCAGGACTATATAATGTATAATAATTGAATCAAGGAAGACTGTGCACATTCCCTCAAGATAAGAATTTATTCAAATTACCAACTGTTAAAGACTTCCAGTGATGTACCCGGTACATATCTCTCTTCCGACATCATAAATCTCTTTGAGTGCACTCTCTCTTTTTTTTTCTTTTTTTAGAGTTGTCAGTGTTTTTTAAAATCAGCGTTTTGAAAGCCATATTGTACAGAGTTGATATTTCAAATCAAGATCATATTGGTATTATTGTTCAAGACAGGAATCTGTTTCAATCTACTTGATAAACTCTTTGTTCTGGAGTTTGCCGTAAAAAATAATTGGTGTATGAAAAATGGAAATCTATGACATCCTAAGTTTATAGTTGTCAGTGTTTTTCAATATCAGTTTTTTGAAAGCCATATTGTATAGAGAATTGATATTTTAAATTAAAATCATACCAGTATTATTGTTCAAGACAGGAATCAGTTTAAATCTACGTAACGAACTCCCAAGGCTTTGTTCTGTGCTCAAAGCACTTTATAATTATTACCCCTGGCACGTAACTATAGTGGCACAACAACCCTTTACTTCCTCACCTCTCAGAGGAGCATACAATCATTCACAATGGGGTTCTGTTATCATTTCATGTGTTTATCGGAAACGGGAAATTTCCATAAACTGACACAGTGCGATCACAGGTTGTTGTGTACAATGAACGATTGTGCCTTCATTTGCATATCATTTGCATGCAGGTATGCAATAATGTTTTTGGTATTGTACTTTAGTGTAAATACCACTAGTGTGCCTGCAGTGGTGCAAGTAATCACAGGTACATATGTATTAATCAGATGTCACTCCCCCAATAGTTTTCTTCAGTTCAGCCAAGGAGAATACAAGTGACCTAAAGGGGCATTTGTAACCATGAGTCGCTAGATGAGTAAACATATTGAGCAATACATCTTTCTTGACTCAATTTTCTTGAGTCGCTAGACAATCCTTAGATCACGAGCATTTTCCGGCTGAATGAAGAAAAATATTGGAGAATAACATAATTATACCAGTGCCAGTAATATCAAAGAAAAATCAGGGAAAGTATTGGTAATTTTGAATGTTTTGACTCATATTTTGAACACAGCAAAACTAGTGACATAAATGGCTCATGCATGGTATAATAGAGGGAATCTGCTGTAATCATGATTGTTAGTAGAAAGGATAAAGAAAACATGATTAAATTTTTGTAGTTTTTTTTTTAAAACTACAAATTGTTTTTTGAATCCCTTAGGACTAATAGTTAAATTATCTCTCAAATGTACTTTTGATATTCCTGAAAGCTGAATCAGGACTTGACGTCCTATAGTCTTCAGAGAAGAAAATTAGGTTTATGAACCAGAAAATAATTGTATTGAACCAGTTTGTTGAGATAGTTTACTTCCAAGTCACAAAGTTTGCATTTTATGTGATCATCAGTGAACTGATTTATATATGGCAATTATTGTCATCATGCTCTAGTGTAATGGTTGATAAGGTCTAACAAAACTAATTGTGTGGTTCTGATTACGCTCAATTTTAGAGTAGGTGGGATAGGCAGATTTTTGATTTTTTTTTTCAGATATTTTTTTGACATATGTGAGTGTCTAGTTCAGGTACATGTAGTTATGTTTTCCATCGTTTTCCATATGGTCCCTGTGGTATTGGTTTCTTCTCATCAGATGTACAGCCATTACAGATTGGAAAAACAGTTTTATATTGTCTGTTTAAGTTGATGTCAGTTTCTGCATCCAGTATTTCTTGCGAGACTTCACAATTTTTGCAAGTTTATTATTTTTTTGTCAAATATGTAAAACAGAGTTTAGAGTCGGCGTGAAAAAATAGGTGGGGATCAGGGAACCAGAACCAAACAATTTTTTTTGTCTCGGCCTAAATTAAAAGTTTTTTTTTTGCTGTAGGAATCTATGGTTTGATAGACTATACATTGACAGTATTGGAAATCAGTACAAAGAAAACTCAGAAAAACTGATAAGACATGAATACTTCAAATTAGTGCTTGAATGTAAACTAAAGGTGAAGTGAGCCCCCACTAGGTGACTTTGGGAGAGTTTGTAAGGTTTCACTTCAATTTCATTCACCTACTTTGCAATTGTTTGAAATTTACATGATGGGTAATAATGAAATGACTGCAGAACCCAAAGTATAAAATTATGCAATACGTAGAGTGTGTGTATGTATGTGTGTGTGTGTGTGTGTGTGTGTGTGTGTGTGTGTGTGTGTGTGTGTGTGTGTGTGTGTGTGTGTGTGTGTGTGTGTGTGAAAACTGACAGGCTGTCAATGGCTGTGATGTTTTTTGTACTCTGAGCATACTGATTTGCTGAACATTACATTGCTAGAAGTGACCTAGTTGTTAGAGGCAAACTTTGATTCAGATTTTATCAGCGACTTACTGCACTTTCTTCTATTTTTATACTTAGTCTGTGCAAATACAGACTTACTGGTAAATCACAATCCATTCACAAAGTATGCCCTGCAATGATGTGAACTTTTAAACTGTAATCTTCAAAGTTGATGTGTTTGAGATAAGTGAAAGTATAGCCTATAGGAATATCACCATGTTTAAATTCTTGTATCATAAACACAGAATTTATATCTCGAGTCACACAAGATTAACCACTGTATAGGAGTATCCTACACCCAGTGAGGATGTATATAAAGTGAGAGTTTTTTTGCCGACAAATATATGGAAATGTGACTGATCTACCAATGTTTTGCATACATTATGTGTGTTGTGTTGGGCTTAACGTAGAATTCCTAATTGCAGCCGACACCTCAATAAAATCTGCACCCCGAGTTCTGACAACATGCCAATAGAATAATCACAACTTTAGGAAATGCAAAAATATCCCAATACAAGCCGCATTAGCTTTTTGAGCTTGCCAGAAGTCAACATTTACCTCTGACCTTTACTACTACATTGCTATGTACACGTGGATATAGCTACGTTACAGAAATTGTGTACAAGTACAAGTTCAAGTGTGAGTGAACCAAGTGGCTATTATTTTGTGAATTTTTTTTGTAGATTCCAACAGTACTGAATTGAAAAAATATATAATGATAGCAATGATCACAAAGTATTCAACTAATGTTAGGGACAACCTCATAAATAATCAATTAATTAGCAAAAAACAGGCGAGCTCGATCGAGTTTGACAAAAGTTATCATTCGAAGCCGTGTGATGACTTCACATCCTATCGACGCTGATTTATAAATAGATTTCCTAACCTAAGCCACGGCTTCTATTAGGAATTTTATGGTAATACGTGTACCAGCAGATATGAAGAATCATAGTAGACTTGGAAGGACGAGTAAAAATTCAAAGAATTAAAAAAATCAAAAGGTCAGTTAGGATAGTTTAAATAATATAGTAGTGTCTAAGTCCTTCAAGTCTATTGGTAGGCTAGACCTAGTAGTAAAGGAGATGAGATTACAGCTATGTGTTTTCCACCGGGGATTGTACACGTGGTATGTAGTCTACTTGTAACTTGTAATTAAGTTACTACTTCAGGAGCTGACAATTTGCCTTTCCTGTTAATAATAGTCACTTATAGTGTTGTGGTCCTCAAGATACGAACTAGTGGAAGTGTTCAGGTTTTCAGTTAAAAAGCCTGCTGGGAGATACGAACTGGTGGAGGTCTTCAAGTTTTCAGTTAAAAAGCCTGCTGGGAGATACAAACTAGTAGAGGTCTTCAAGTTTTCAGTTTAAAAGCCTGCTGGGAAATGCGATCGAACTGGTGGAGGTCTTCAAGTTTTCAGTTAAAAAAGCCTGCTGGGAGATACAAACTAGTGGAGGGTTCAGACCAGTTTTAAACTCATTTATTGCTGGTAATTAAATAAATGTGGTTAATATTCTCAGCGGACTCTCCTTGCTATTACAGGAAAAACAGGCAATGATCGTCCAAACACTGTCCAAACATCGTCCAAACACTGTCACTTGTGATTCAGTTTATTCTGCTGTATTCTCACTACCTAGATCGCTTTTGAAAATACGGCAGCGAAATAAACCGAATCATTTGTTTAAATAATTTCTGTATGCCGTCCCATCCATTGCGAGGCCGTGGTGTTCTGTCATATTATATAACAGTATTCTATGTTGACGTTAAAGTCTGCAAGGAGTTATATTGCAGTCTTAAAGTAGAATAAGATCATATCACTACATGGCAATTCCAGTGACTATCGATGAATGTTTCAGTATTAAAAGTAGTTAAACATTAAAGCAATTTTTTATTTTAGAATACATTAAAGGCCAATGTTTCAATCCCAGGTTATCTCATTAGTGTTATATTTATGGGGTCATTCTGTTGTTATGGGCCAACTTTTTCTATAACTCTGCCAAACAACTGTTTATCAAACCTAAATTTTAATCCTCATCCAAAGTTTGCCTTTAAGATAATCTGCTATAAATTAAGATAATCTGCTATAAATCAAGGTAATCTACTCTAAATTCTAGGTACTGTCCTTTCAAGAACTACAATGTAGATATAATCTATCTGAGTCTACCAGTCATTTTACGAATATTTCCGACTCAAAGTGATTGTTCATCGTATGGAAGGCTTAGACAAGTTGTACTTAACGTCTGTACAATTTCCAGGGTTCCATAACCTTTGTAAAAACACTGCAAGTGCTGTATGTTTGTCACAGTTGTTGTTCATCACTCAAAGTAAGTTTCATCACGTAAATCCATTCTAGTGTCGTCAGGGTTACAATAACAGAAGAGGATTGTAAAAACAAGTTTGATAATGATACACACTGTGTAAAACCAGTTTACATAATAATGCATTGATATGTCAAAGGTGTACTGAAGTAGAATGACATGCAGAATATTTGTAACTAAAACACAACAGTGAAAACTGCCCTAGGCTCTATTGAGTTATGCTCCATGTGAAAATTAGATATTAACAGCTGCTTCTGTATCATCATGAGATATTTAAACAGGTTTGATGACAATTTCTGGTGAGTTTTTCTTGTTTAGAGAAATACTTGAGACTGATATAAGGTCTTGTCATTTGTTTCCTCCGGGCTGATTGCTGACATTTTGAAATGACATCAAAATATTTTGTAGTAAAGAGGCAGATGACAGCTCCTTGAAGTATAGATATAATGTAAAATGAGAATAGATATAAAGCATAAAAAATAACATGTCTACTGGTGTGGGCTTTAGTGTTAGCATTCTTTCTACTTCAGTGCCCAGTTAGTGAGACTTTGTAATGTGATTACTATTACGTCCAGTAAATAAGATACTTGACATATCGGGTACAGTTTATACTTGTTAGACTTATTGGATATAGACATCTATCTATTCTTGTAAATATTATTATAGAATCTTATACTTTGCAGCTTTTAAGGGATGATAGCACAATGTCACACAAGCTCAACAAATGAACATCGTTCGTTTAGGTCAAAATCCCCTCCCTCTAAAGGAATGTTCACAAGTGAGATATCAAACGTTTATATATGATGTAAACTATGATGAAAATTGTAGCGGTCACACTACTATGATCGATGTAATGTAAAAACATGATGATAAACACATTAAAATACTACCAGAGACCCAGTACCATATCTCACATTAGAAGTAAATTTTTATCAACTTATCAACATGTCTGTAGTAAATACAGAAGTTGTTATCCATTGAAGGAGTGAAAGTTTTTGAATTTGGTCAGAAGTGCGAAAATGAAGATCAGCAATTGCATTGATGCCAGACCCCCTCCCCCTCCCCCAAACAAACAAAGTTTTGAGCTTGTGTGACATTGTGCGATTGTCTGTAAGGTTTGTTCAGAAAGAGAGAGTCTTCTTTCACAATCAAAGTCAATTACAAAGTACTAAATACAACTATTTGGGTATATCAGATTTTAACGGATGTAATAAAACATCTTTTAGTCTTGCATTCCTGTATGCATCATTAGTTTTGTGATTGATTTAGTTGACAAGTTTGATTAGACTTATGGTATGTAGAACCATAGAACCTACACGGATGTCAGAAGTTCAATGCCATGTAATCTAACGGAAACTTGTCATTTAAAACTAATCAATACAGTAACACTATGTATGTTCATCATGGAAGCACTATGATTCATACACAAGTTTGCTTCTTCTACTTTTCAATCAAAACTTGTGTATAGTAATGAATACAAGTCTTCCATTGAGATGTGGAGAACAGGAAATGATACAACCTGTGACAAAAACACTGGTGCGTTTGCTTGAATGAAGAAGACTTCATGCAAAGACAAAATTACGGAAACACAATAGATATGATTAAAAAACAGCAGCATGTCTCTTTGATGTACACGATGCTTTTATAAATTTTTTTAGGTTCAGAAGTGCTATAAGCATGGAAAAGTGTGTGTCTGTGTGTTTGTGTGTCTGTGTGTGTCTGTGTCTGTGTCTGTGTGTGTGTGTGTGTTTGTGTTTGTGTTTGTGTTTGTGTTTGTGTTTGTGTTTGTGTTTGTGTTTGTGTCTGTGTGTCTGTCTGTGTGTGTAAACAACTTAAAGTCAAAAACTGCTGGACAGATTGCCATGATATTTGGTGGGTATATTACCTTTGATGTCTAGTTGGGAATTTGTTCAAATCAAAATGATCTTACCACCGGTGTGTGATTGGGGTAAAAAGTGTGATTTTTGGTTAAAAAATTTAAACTAAAAAATTGCCGAGCAGATTTAATAGGCTGAAATATGGTGGGAATGTTCTTAGATTAAGAAATGTTCATGACATGATGATCCCATCAGTGATATGCAAGTTAGGTCTTAAAATGAGTCTTTTGGTCAAAATTCTTTAATTTCAATTTTGGTCAAAAACTTATATCTCGAAAACTACATGTCGAATGGGCTGAAACTTAGGGGATGTTTCTGGAGGTGTTATTCTGTTATTTAATGTTCAAAACATTTTGACAAAAAACTGGCCCTAGTAACCATGACCATGCCAATGTCAGCTGTGAAATGATGATACATATTGCAAAAATAACCGGGATGAATTAAACTTTAAAGAATATATGTAAACATCCCTAGCAACAAGACTACACCCATGGCAACATCCAAATGATTGTTTATATTGCAAAGATGAAAACTAGGAAGGGTAGACAAGTGAATAATGATTCCAAAAATGTGTTTAAAGCCATCATTGTGGTTGCATCCATTGCAGTCCAATTTATTTACATATGAAAAGTACTTAATTTCTCTTTTATTTTTCATTGAAAACAACTTTTTTATTTAACTTCACAGAATTGGAGAAGACTGGACACACACAGTATTTACATCTTAATGTATAGACATTGAAGGAATTCAAGTCAAGCAGAAGTTGTCAAAAAGGTATGTTACAGATTTTCTTTCAATGAAAGCTGCACATAGTTGTATAAGCTGTCTAACTTGATAGTTATAGAGTGACTTGTATTGTAATTATACTGGTTGGACTTGTGTGAAAGTGTTGATGATATGAAAGCATGTTACATGTTGTGAACTCAACGAGGTGTTTGAAAAGTTGACATTCTCTACACCACATGATGTTTGTTTATTTATTGGTACCATTGATTGGGTAGGAGTCGGACAAGGGCAAGAAAGAGTTCATTTCACTTAAACTCTTGTTAAGGGAAGATAACTAAAACGACGCAAGCTGAGTATAGAGGACTTTTTTGATTCTAGATTAAAATACTTTTCATATTCAATATATAAACCTTGATTACATTATTGTATAATATTAAATATTGATGAACAACTTTGATGGCATTGAAATTGTGAGAACAGTTGCTGGCATCCTGGGAAGCCTTCACAGTATAATGTATATTAATTATGTTATCAAATCATTTATGTGTTAGACCTAAATACAATGTTTGAATGCTAACAATGACAACTGGTAGTACTACCAAATCAGAGTGACTATAGAGTTTCAATTACTACCAAACTAGAGCGACTACAGACTTTCAATTACAAGACCATTCCCATAGCATCAACCAAATGATGATGTATATGGTAAACTAACATGGGTGGATAGGCAACCAAATAAACATAAACCAAAAACTGTACAGTTGTGCTGCAATGCCATTAGCGCAATTTTTTTAGTCTCAGATTGATGAAACTGTTATTTTTTCACTGCACATGAATATAATAATCATACTGAATTTTCTCTCGATTTCCTGCACTGGATTATCTGAAATTGTTAATTTAAATTGTACACATTTCCTGAAGCATCTGATTTGAGCTGGGTGGAATTTCCCATTTCTGAAATTGTTCTCACACAAGGTGGGTTGGTCTGTAACATCTGACTTGACACGATTTAATCATTTTATTCCTAAAATTCCAATTGAAGGAATATTTCAAGCATCTTATCATTCACTTCAAGAGATGTTGATAAGTGTACATCACTTTTTATCGGTAGGATCAAAGAATACACGCTGCCCTTAAGGAGCATTACAAGTCAGTATCAACTGATTCTCCCTGATAATTCATAGTTTCTTAGTTTCTTTCATTTGAGATCTTGTGTTATTTCACAAGGACTTCTCACTCTTTCCCTGCAGTCTATTTGTTACTTAAAGTAATTAGTTTTGAATTCAGTTATAAGTAGTTCATGTCATGTTTGCCTTCCATGCCAGATTTACTCTTCTGTTAGCCTGAAGAGATTGACATCACGGCCTCAAGTATTTCAAAAGATAAAGAAAAACAATACATATATAAATTAGATTGTAAGTTTTAGGTAAATTATCAATGTACTTTACATATATGTACTCATGGGGAACAGTAAATCAGCTTTCATTAGTGTCAAAGGAATTATTTGCTAGCAGCTTATGAGATGTATCTTCGCATTCTCGATCTCAACTATTGTACATGTTCATTTCTAGGAAAACAGTTACTGTACATGTTCATTTCTAGGAAAGTAGATAGATGTATGGCTAGAGTATTGTAACATTCCATACATTCCCTGCAGTCCATTCTTCAAGAATGATCTGTAACAGTTGTGATGATATGTACAGGAATTTAACTTTTTTTTTGTCCTGACACCAACATAGTACACTTGACCATTGTTTCTCAGAGTACTGATATAGTTATTATATGAAGTATAATTTGGCCAATTACTGGAAAAACAAAAGATTCTATAGTTTTGACACTAGGGGCACTGCTCAAAAGTAGGTTTTCATCCAGACGTTTATAGGATGAGAATCACAGTGTGTAATATAGTGCACTTTGAAATCATTTCATAGAAATTTGACAAAAATCAATTCATAGTATGTCACATCAAATATTGATGGCATTGTCCAGTTTCTTTAATTCGTATTCCTCAAAACCTCTTTGAACAAGTGGGTTAAAACTGAAATTTAGGTATAATTCTGTTCTACATTGTTGTACTATTATGAGATGCCAACATGGCATGTAGTCACTGTCCTACTGCTACCAGACTGACTAGAAGTCTCAATAATATATACTATAATACTATCTAAACACATCAGTTTTCAATAACTAAAACAAAGCTACTTTACTTATATTGAAACATAATTACACTATCCAAACACGGGTTTCAAGGCTAAAAAGAAACTGGTTAGTCAAAATGTATAAACATTATATCTATCCAAACACAGTAGATGTCAGGGCTAATTGCTTTATTGTTGATTTGATGTATGAGGGCCTCAATGGAAAGAAGCCGACTCTTCAACACATTGCATTGTTTGTAATGCTTATTGAGTTTTACTCAGAATAAATATATTTTATAACGATAATAATAATGAAAAGAAAGTGTTATGAATATATTCAAACGTATGGGTATTACGCTATCCAAACACGTATGAGATTTCAGGGCTAAGTAAAAACTAATTTTTGTCAAAATGTATAAACATATGGCCACTTTAAACATATGAGATATATCAGAACTTACAAAACTTGTACTTCTGTTGAAACATATAGATATTATAGTCTATCCAAACACAGATTTCAAAGCTTAAAAAGAAACCAGTCTAGTCAAAATGTATAAACATTATACTGTCCAAACTTGTCAGATTTCAGGACTGAAAGGAATGAAACATATAAATGATTTTGATAACTGTAGGCTGTAGAGAGTCACCTACTAAGGTTGATATACTAAGTGTGACATTGCAACTTGCAAGAGACCGGGTTAACATGCTGTTTTCAGTATTTACTCTCTACAGATTGGCATTGCTGTTGGAATATCTGCTTTAGTAACAGCTGTCTTTTGAATAACTTATTAGAATTACTTTGTTGAGGGGTCCACAGCAGGTTTGCATATTTTATAGTAGAATCATGCTGCTGTTCTCATTTTTTGGGTGTAGGATATAATACAGGGAAGCTTTGTTGGTGATTCAAATACAATAATATATTATTACTAGCATAGTGATGGTTAATAATATGGTCAGTTATATCTAAATCAGTGTTTTAGTCAAAATTTAAATTTGAATTTAGATTAATTTGATAATTTGATCGTGTTTTAATACAAAACTTAACCTTTGACCTTCAACTACAGACCTGGTGTTATTGATAAAGTAATATAATACATTAGAGTAGTAGACAGTTTAGTGTAATATTGTGTTTGTGTGGGGTGGGGGTGGGGGGGGGGGGTGGAGGGGTTGGGGTAGGATTACCATGTTTTCAGAAATGACTAACTACAGACTATAAACAGCTTTAATATATGATAAACATGGATGTATGTGTATAGAGATGGGGTGGGGTGGGTGGATGGGCTAATGTATATGCTATAACATGTATATATATAGAAAGTAGTATTCCCCTTTAAATGGTCTGTATGCAAATGTAGTAGTTCATTAATGTACAGTAACATATAAACTGTATAGTGCCCTCTATGGACATGTATTCTGATTCATTATGTCAGAACCAAAAAGTGTCATTATGGAAAATTACTGCTGGATAGGAAACAGACTATTTTTAATCTTATCCAGGAGGGGTTTCTTTTCTATGAAAATACAGACTCTCAGGAGTTTTCATGAACTTGGGACAAATTAATTAGCAGAGAATTAAGTAAAGCTGTTTGTGTTTTTCTTTTTACAAACACTTTGTAAACTAGGACACTTTTACAAACTCAGTGACTTTGTAAACTAGGACACTTTTACAAACACAGTGACTTTGTATACTAGGACACTTACAAACACAGTGACTTTGTAAACTAGAACATTTTTACAAATACAGTGACTTTGTAAACTAGGACACTTACAAACACAGTGACTTTGTAAACTAGGACACTTACAAACACAGTGACTTTGTAAACTAGGACACTTTTACAAACACAGTGACTTTGTAAACTAGGACACTTTTACAAACACAGTGACTTTGTAAACTAGAACATTTTTACAAACACAGTGACTTTGTATACTAGGACACTTTTACAAACACAGTGACTTTGTATACTAGGACACTTACAAACACAGTGACTTTGTAAACTAGGACACTTTTACAAACAGTGACTTTGTATACTAGGACACTTTTACAAACACAGTGACTTTGTATACTAGGACACTTACAAACACAGTGACTTTGTATACTAGGACACTTTTACAAACAGTGACTTTGCAAACTAGGACACTTTTACAAACACAGTGACTTTGTAAACTAGGACACTTTTACAAACACAGTGACTTTGTAAACTAGAACATTTTTACAAACACAGTGACTTTGTAAACTAGGACACTTTTACAAACACAGTGACTTTGTAAACTAGGACACTTTTACAAACACAGTGACTTTGTAAACTAGGACACTTTTACAAACACAGTGACTTTGTATACTAGGACACTTTTACAAACACAGTGACTGTATACTAGGACACTTTTACAGTGACTTTGTAAACTAGGACACTTTTACAAACACAGTGACTTTGTAAACTAGGACACTTTTACAAACACAGTGACTTTGTATACTAGGACACTTTTACAAACACAGTGACTTTGTAAACTAGGACACTTTTACAAACTCAGTGACTTTGTAAACTAGGACACTTTTACAAACACAGTGACTTTGTAAACTAGGACACTTTTACAAACAGTGACTTTGTATACTAGGACACTTACAAACACAGTGACTTTGTAAACTAGGACACTTTTACACACAGTGACTTTGTAAGCTAGGACACTTTTACACACAGTGACTTTGTAAACTAGGACACTTTTACAAACACAGTGACTTTGTAAACTAGGACACTTTTGCAAACACTGACTTTGTAAACTAGGACACTTTTACAAATACAGTGACTTTGTAAACTAGGACACTTTTACACAGTGACTTTGTAAACTAGGACACTTACAAACACAGTGACTTTGCAAACTAGGACACTTTTACAAACACAGTGACTTTGTAAACTAGGACACTTTTACAAACAGTGACTTTGTAAACTAGGACACTTTTACAAACACAGTGACTTTGTAAACTAGGACACTTTTACAAACACAGTGACTTTGTATACTAGGACACTTACAAACACAGTGACTTTGTAAACTAGGACACTTTTACAAACACAGTGACTTTGTAAACTAGGACACTTTTACAAACACAGTGACTTTGTATACTAGGACACTTTTACAAACACAGTGACTTTGTAAACTAGGACACTTTTACAAACTCAGTGACTTTGTAAACTAGGACACTTTTACAAACACAGTGACTTTGTAAACTAGGACACTTTTACAAACAGTGACTTTGTATACTAGGACACTTACAAACACAGTGACTTTGTAAACTAGGACACTTTTACACACAGTGACTTTGTAAGCTAGGACACTTTTACACACTGACTTTGTAAACTAGGACACTTTTACAAACACAGTGACTTTGTAAACTAGGACACTTTTGCAAACACAGTGACTTTGTAAACTAGGACACTTTTACAAATACAGTGACTTTGTAAACTAGGACACTTTTACACAGTGACTTTGTAAACTAGGACACTTACAAACACAGTGACTTTGCAAACTAGGACACTTTTACAAACACAGTGACTTTGTAAACTAGGACACTTTTACAAACAGTGACTTTGTAAACTAGGACACTTTTACAAACACAGTGACTTTGTAAACTAGGACACTTTTACAAACACAGTGACTTTGTATACTAGGACACTTACAAACACAGTGACTTTGCAAACTAGGACACTTTTACAAACACAGTGACTTTGTATACTAGGACACTTTTACAAACAGTGACTTTGTAAACTAGGACACTTTTACAAACACAGTGACTTTGTAAACTAGGACACTTTTACAAACACAGTGACTTTGTATACTAGGACACTTTTACAAATAGTGACTGTAAACTAGGACACTTTTACAAACACAGTGACTTTGTATACTAGGACACTTACAAACACAGTGACTTTGTATACTAGGACACTTACAAACACAGTGACTTTGTATACTAGGACACTTTTACAAACAGTGACTTTGCAAACTAGGACACTTTTACAAACACAGTGACTTTGTAAACTAGGACACTTTTACAAACAGTGACTTTGCAAACTAGGACACTTTTACAAACACAGTGACTTTGTATACTAGGACACTTTTACAAACACTGACTTTGTAAACTAGGACATATTTACAAACACAGTGACTTTGTAAACTGACACTTTTACAAACAGTGACTGTAAACTAGGACACTTTTACAAACAGTGACTGTAAACTAGGACACTTTTACAAACACAGTGACTTTGTAAACTAGGACACTTTTACAAACACAGTGACTTTGTATACTAGGACACTTTTACAAACACAGTGACTTTGTAAACTAGGACACTTTTACAAACACAGTGACTTTGTATACTAGGACACTTACAAACACAGTGACTTTGTAAACTAGGACACTTACAAACAGTGACTTTGTATACTAGGACACTTTTACAAACACAGTGACTTTGTAAACTAGAACATTTTTACAAACACAGTGACTTTGTAAACTAGGACACTTTTACAAACACTGACTTTGTAAACTAGGACACTTTTGCAGTGACTTTGTAAACTAGGACACTTTTACAGTGACTTTGTAAACTAGGATACTTTTACAAACACAGTGACTTTGTAAACTAGGACACTTTTACAAACACAGTGACTTTGTATACTAGGACACTTTTACAAACACAGTGACTTTGTAAACTAGGACACTTTTACAAACAGTGACTTTGTAAACTAGGACACTTTTACAAACACAGTGACTTTGTAAACTAGGACACTTTTACAAACACAGTGACTTTGTATACTAGGACACTTTTACAAACACAGTGACTTTGTAAACTAGGACACTTTTACAAACACAGTGACTTTGTAAACTAGGACGTTTTTACAAACACTGATTTTGTAAACTAGGACACTTTTACAAATACAGTGACTTTGTAAACTAGGACACTTTTACAAACACAGTGACTTTGTAAACTAGAACATTTTTACAAACACAGTGACTTTGTAAACTAGGACACTTTTACAAACACAGTGACTTTGTAAACTAGGACACTTTTACAAACACAGTGACTTTGTAAACTAGGACACTTTTACAAACACAGTGACTTTGTAAACTAGGACACTTTTACAAACACAGTGACTTTGTAGACTAGGACACTTTTACAAACAGTGACTTTGTAAACTAGGACACTTTTACAAACACAGTGACTTTGTAAACTAGGACACTTTTACAAACACAGTGACTTTGTAAACGAGGACACTTTTACAAACACAGTGACTTTGTAAACTAGGACACTTTTACAGTGACTTTGTAAACTAGGACACTTTTACAGTGACTTTGTAAACTAGGACACTTTTACAAACACAGTGACTTTGTAAACTAGGACACTTACAAACACAGTGACTTTGTAAACTAGGACACTTTTACAAACAGTGACTTTGTAAACTAGGACACTTTTACAAACACAGTGACTTTGTAAACTAGGATACTTTTACAAACACAGTGACTTTGTAAACTAGGACACTTACAAACACAGTGACTTTGTAAACTAGGACACTTTTACAAACACAGTGACTTTGTAAACTAGGACACTTTTACAAACAGTGACTTTGTAAACTAGAACATTTTTACAAACATAGTGACTTTGTAAACTAGGACACTTTTACAAACACAGTGACTTTGTAAACTAGGACACTTTTACAAACACAGTGACTTTGTATACTAGGACACTTTTACAAACACAGTGACTTTGTATACTAGGACACTTTTACAAATACAGTGACTTTGTAAACTAGGACACTTTTACAAACAGTGACTTTGTAAACTAGGACACTTTTACAAACACAGTGACTTTGTAAACTAGGACACTTTTACAAACACAGTGACTTTGTAAACTAGGACACTTTTACAAACACAGTGACTTTGTATACTAGGACACTTTTACAAACACAGTGACTTTGTAAACTAGGACACTTTTACAAACACAGTGACTTTGTAAACTAGGACACTTTTACAAACACAGTGACTTTGTAAACTAGGACACTTACAAACGCAGTGACTTTGTAAACTAGGACACTTTTACAACACGGTGACTTTGTAAACTAGGACACTTTTACAAACACAGTGACTTTGTAAGCTAGGACACTTTTGCTTTCAAATTCAATTAAACCATAAAGTCTGAAAACACTCAGATTCAATGTTGTCAAATTCCATAGGGCTGAGTAGAAATGGAGCTTCACCCCTGGAGGGTTTAATTTACAGTGTATAAATTACTTGGTGGTAAAACAAATTAGGTTCTAACAGCTCAGGAATTTTACTTTTTGCTGTAGGTATTTGACCATGAGCATTCAAATACTGATCTATGTCTTGTAGCTGTCTTTAGTGGCTAGAAACTCTATATGTTGGCTAGTTTTCTGTTCTTACCACTGACAGTGGTAGTATAATGTTATAGGAGTGTTGATATAAATGTGATGATGTTATCACGTTCTCATAGGACTTACTTTACATTGTAAGACTGGAGGTTGAGTCTATAGTATTAAAACTGAATGTAGTACCCAATTACAAACCGCCTGTCAGTGTGTGTGATGGAGTATGACTGACATACACTATTCAGCCTTTCCCTAACAGGAGATGTAGCTAGATTTTCACTAGACTCTGACCGTTTCACTATACATGGAGAAAGATAATTGTAGAAAACAAGCCCAGATATAGTTGTTTAATAGACTACTCTCCTTGTAAACTGGTTGGCTTTGTTATGGCTCAAGTGATAATACATTAGACTCTCCTCACAGTCCTCATGAGCATCACCCCAAGCTAGACAATGTAGACAGCATTTTGTTTCCGGTTTGTGAGTTTCCTTAATGCCCCAAATGCAGTAACATGGAGCATCACAGTAACACGTCAACGAATGATTAGTCCTATGTAGTCGGGGCCCACAGTACAAGGATATTCAAATACAATTATGCAGTAGATATCGGTACATACAAAACAACCCATTTAGTGATGCTCCCGAAGACTGTGAGAAAGTCTAATAATACATTTACATCACTAATATGAAAACATACAATTGACATATTTTGCTTTTAATAGAAATAAAATTCTCAAATTTCATTCGCTTGCCATATTGAAACTACATACTAGTTCTAATAGTCAAACAAGTTCATCCGAACATGACATTGTCTGATTAGACTTTGAAAGCCCCTTAAAACAAACCTATCCATGCCTCCAGACTATCACAACTGTGTAAATGTCAGAAGAAATTGGTGCTATAAGTTTCTAAAATAAATTAAGTATGTGGACATTAAAGTCTTGTCTTGAAGGCTAGAAATGTTGTGTAATTACTTTTGAGTTGTCAAGGTGAAATTGGTTTTGTAGAACTCAGAGTCATGCAGCTCAGACTGTAGTTGCCTAGCAACAAAGATAACAAACTATCCAGATGGAGTATAAACTTTTCAATTAGCACCACAAACAGTTTTAGAAAGCTGTGTCTAAAACTTTTCACTAAGGCCTTCATTAGCAGACTGAAGTAACATATAATGTTAACACTGGTCCCAAGTATACGGAATATTAGAACTGCCCCCATCCCTCTTTAAAGTAACATACTCGGAACCAGGTGTAAACATCACTCACTATTACAATGGGCTCCGGCCATCCATATACTTATCAATATATGTGAATTTGATCTTTACCATTTGTGTTAAAAAAAAATCAGTTCCATACAGGAGTCACTGAAGTAAAATATCTGAGGGGTTGAGGGGGGTATTATGTCTTCCACAGAGACTTGTTCTTTTATCATTCCATCTGTTCCTTTACTTTTTAAGCATATCCTTGAAACGAAGATAATAAGATTTGAGTGTCAAGATTTGGCCTCTAGAGGGCGTGGTTGAGATGTCACGGTTGCAGAGTGAGCAAATGAAAGCACAGTGCATAACATAACACTTCCTATGGTTGACTTTTAAAGTCTGTTTGAATACAGAAAAAGTGACTATGTTAAATAAGGCAGGAATAGCAGTTGAATGACACTTTTGACAACTAAGTATCATTTGAAAAGTTTTTGACATTCCTGGCAATGGTGTATACTTCACTGAATAAAAGTCACATAACATACTTCAAACATAATTTAAATATATAAATAATTTTACAGTTGAAATAATCAGTTGATCAAAAGGTACAGTGAGGTGAAGCATGTAAGAATTGTGACTAGTAACATGCATATCATATATGTACCATGTTGATCACATGTATCAGTGTGTGGTGCACAAATTATTGGTAATTATTGCACTGCAACGTAATACCAAAAATGTTACTGCTTGTCTGTATGCAAATACCTGTTGTGTGTGGTTGTTCTATGAACATGAAATCAAGTGAACACACAGTTTTATTTCATTGAAATTTGCTCTTTCAGCAGTGTGTTTACTAAGGTTTGGTAACCCTGGTAACAGAACGGGGGAATATGGTCAAACTGGCAGTGTTTCCAGTACATACATTGTACAATAATTTTCATACCATAATTTTGGTTGGGAACCCTGGTAAAATGACAGGGGAACTCAGGTGGATTTTTACCTGCTTACTGCCCTTAACAAAAACACTGATCTGATGAAAAACATGTATATTATGTAATATGAACAGAACTTTGTGACTTGTTCAGGTCAGGCCAGTGTGGGGAAACAGAAATTTACAGCATCAGGCACTCATAAAAGGGAAAAAAAGGTGTAAGTTATAAAGATGACTATGCACGATAACAGCCACTTAAGGACAATCAAAATACTGTGACTAGCTAGCTCAGTATAAAGGTAATATACATACAGGAACTCATGCTTGTGAGCAGTGTTTTAGGTTGCACTATCACCCACTGTGATCAGGAAAGTATATATCTATAAAGAACACACTGCAAGTACTTGTGCAGACAAGCTGACTACGCCACACTGTCACTTACATGTCATAGGGGTTGTATATCAATTATCATGATGAATCTATTGAAATATTGGCCAATGAATATTTTTATGAAAACATCTACTTATTAGATCAGTAAATTAGAATAGTTTTGGAGAGCTACCTGTTACCATAGTAACAGCACAGAGTACATGCTGTAAAAATGCACCGGAATTAGCAGAATTATGTCACAATCTTTTGAATTCTCCTGGTAAATAAATTAGTGATTATGATCTGGAATGTCCAAAGTTGGTCCCGTTGTCATAGTTACAAAAGCTGAGTAGCAACACTGTCAGGATCCCCTACTGTCTGTATTTCCCTTGTATGGTATATTAACAATGACAACACAGTAGCTGGGTTCAATTATCAAATCTTGGTCTAGTAAAATTAATCAGTGTTTATCTACCAATTTCTCTGTCTGTCGAAAATGAATTTCTGTCTTTACTAATTGAAGCATGTATAGTTGATTGTATACCAGTCTCTCAGCAAACAGGCTCAGAAGGTTGGAGTAATGTTTGTTGATGATACACAACCAAATTACTTCATATGTATGTTTTGACAATGTCAATGACTTCATCAGATTGTCCTGATGAAAGCAACAGTGATGTCAATTGCTGGAACACAGACGTTACAAAAAGTATCCTGGTCAAACAAAACATTTAATCTAATTATTTTGACTGTCGCTGCATTTACAGATTGTTGTTGTTGCCATAGGTGGCGCTGTTCAAAATGAGGCACATTTTAGTCCGTTGTCAAATGTATCTCCCAAAGAGTAAGCACAGACCAAAGACGAGTACACTAACAGAAGGCTTGGCAATCATTTTATGTGATCAATTTGTGGTGTGGATACTTATATTTGTTTCCCTGTGAATTGTAATTCTGTCTGTAAGGCTAGTAATGACATGAAGTCAGATCTTTAATAACATTATTGAACAATAATTCACTCGTATCACGTAATGACTGACTGAGTTCTTGAACTTACACCTGTTGCAGAATTAGCAATTCAATATACATTTATTGTTGGACAATTTAAAACTGTACTAGTTGTAACTGGAGATCTATTTTTTCAATCAGACAATCACAATATATTGACTGAAAAATATTAAAATATCAGTGAGTAATTCAGACATCGTACATGTCAGTTAGAGGTCTATTTTATCTATAAATAAAATAGCAATAGTTTGAAATCATGATTCATGGGGGTGGGGGTGGGGGGCTTCACTAATTTTTGGGTATGGACCTTAAAAATCATTCTGATAGGATATCTTGTACCATATTAAGTGTACTGCTACACAAACACATTTTAACCACAAATGATTCAATAGTGTGCAGTGTGTACAATATCATGATTAAGTCATTATATATCTAACAAAACAGTCAAAAAATGTTCCAGTTACAGGTTGTGTAGCTTTAAGGAATTTTGATCACGTCATGAAATTGTTTTGCTTGGACAATAGCACTGTTCATTAAATTTTGATAACCGCAAAATATGATAAAAGAATTCTGTATCTCACATTTTTATTAATAATAAAAATATCACTTTGAAGGAATTGGATACACAATACACAAAATTACTTTTTTGTCTTACTTTGATGACTAATTCTTTTACTTTAAAAGTGATCATATGGATGAGGTTTGGGTATTTTTAATTTATAAAACAATTTTATCATGGTTTTACTACTTTAAAAATCAATGTGAAACAACATAGACCAAGTCTGTGTTTGTATTTCAATACGTTGCAAAAAGCCAAAAAAATGTGTAGAAAGTTTGATATTGTATGTATAATAACAAACAGTGTACCCATTTATTAATGTTTTACAATTTATTGATTTGGAGTTACACTATTAACCCTAAAGTGACTAAAGTTACAGTAAACCCATGTAGTTATTATACCTATAGGTGGCTTTAAAGAGTTTAATGCATATAACATGTTATTTCCATTTGGCGACATTTTTTACCTGCATGTATATTAAAATTTCTTATTTCTTATTCACAGTATTGATGGCCAACATGGCCATCAGATATTGTGTTAACTCTATGGGGAAGTCAAAACTGTTAGTTTCCTTGAAACAAGATAGTGAGCCCCAGATTTCTTTTATTATTTCAAAACGACCAGGAACAAAGCTTTCATAAGGCAAAGTTTTGACGGATTTGAAAAACTTTGATTTTCACGGAATTGATCCCCAAGATGCCTTACCTTAACATTGAACTACCTGAATGAAAAATTGAATTGTAAAACATCATAGACTAGTTACAAATAAAGCACATACATGTATGTTCACATGTCTCAAATGTCTGAGTCACAATCATAGTCAGCACATGTGTAAAACCCTGCAGTACAACTGATAAGGCAGGTGACGAAAACTAGCCATGGACAATTCACACTTCACTTGACTTCTTTGTTCACTTTCATTTCCTTTTTCCCATTAGTTGTTTGCCGTGGATTGACAGAAATAGACCTAATTTCTCCTGCATTTTTTGCCTGAAGGTTATTTTATTCCAATTATGACGTCTGTAGATGTGCTTGAGGCAGTAATCTTAAATTACGCTGCCAGTGATGTTTTACCTGCTGCAACACTTCAACGTAGTGACAAGTGTGTGTATTTCAGTTGCCATTTTATTGAGTTCTATAATATATACTTTAATTACTGCATAAATGGATCAGGTAACAGATGATTTTTGGCTGTATTATTCAAATTGTGATACCAGCATGAAATTTAGCTTAACATAGGTTATTCTTTTAATTCATCAAATTTGACAATTGAAAATCCAAGATGGCTTCCTTTTTTCAATATGGCCGCAACAATCTATCATAGAATCTCATAATAGGTTAACAAAATCGCATGATTATAGTCGCTGTGATCTTGTTGGCAATATATGTTTTCAAACAGTTTAAAGTCAATTCCGTTTGTTAAAAATCACTCCGGCAACTCTTGATGTTTTGTCATAGAGTTTGTATATTTAGGTTTGTAAGTTAGAAAATATAAAGCTTTTCTAAGTCTTGGTTAGTACCAAGTAATAATGATAATAATTAACTTATATATGGCGTAAAAAAAAAATTGTGTGGTTCACGTTACATTCAATTTAAAAATAGGTGGGGTAGGTAGATTTTTATTTTATTATATAGTTCATATTTATTTTATATTTTATTATATATATTCATATTTCACTCATGTGAGTGTCAAGTTCACGTTTTCCATTGTTTTCCAAATGGTCTCTGTGTTGTTTCTTTCTTCCTATCAGATATACAGCCATTACAGATCGGAAGAACAGTTTTATATTGTCTTTTTAAGTTGATGTCAGTTTCCGCATCCACTATTTCTTGCGAGACATCACGATTTTTCCGATTTTATTATTGTATTTCTCGAATATGAAAAAAAAAATGTTTAAGGTCGGCGTGAAAAACTAGATGGGGTCGGGTAACGGGAACCAAACAACTTTTTTATTTGACCTAATATTGATTTCCACAATAAGAATGTGATCAAAGAGACTAAAAACACCTATATATGGTGTCATTGCAATTTGAGTGTGTTTGCTTCAGGTATGTCTTTAAAGTGGTTATTAGTGTAGTAAAGTTTTGCAAACTGATTTATGGATAAGCAAATTATCCATTTGATATAAATGCAGATATCAGTGTATATAAAATATGCAAATAAGCCTTAATGATATGCAAGCCAGTGGATGCAGTATAGCAGTTATCAGTATAAAAAGTATGCAAATTAGTCTGCAAGCCAGTCTATTCCGTACAGAAGCAGTTATCAATATGTACAGTATGTCATATGGATGACCACAAAATGATATTTATTTTGGATTTGTTTATTTATAAAACAACTCTATGACTTCCTACTTAATAATGTGAAACATAGACCAAGTCTGTATTTGTAACTCAATAAATAATTACAAAAAGCTAGAAAGTGCCTGAAAAGTTTGTTATTGTATGTGTATGTACAATCACAAACATTTGACACATTTTTTAATTTTTAGCAATTTAGTGAGTTACAAACAAGGACTTGGTATATGTTGTTTCACATCTTTTTTTTCAAGTAGGAAATCATAGAGTTGTTTTTATGAATAACAAATCCAAAATAAATACCATTTTATCATCCATATGATCCCTATAATTCTATAGAATCTTTACGGTTCCATTCAATTTAATTCAAACTTCTTGGTAAAGTACACTTAGGTTTGAAAGTAATCAAAGATTCAAACTGTTTTTGTTTGACTGAATTACTACTCATTAGAAATTCAGTTGACAGCTTTAAATAAAAGTAGAAATTTCATGTTTTTTTTAAAGATTTGATTTAGAAGAGAGGGATGATCCCCTCAACAGAAAAAGACAATATATTTCAGTTTGGGGAATGTACACTAAGTGATCATATGTTGGAGTAGAACAACATTGTATACAATATTTCTGTTAAAGTGTATATAGACACAGCCAAAGCTTGAAACATCATTCTTGATTTGACACACACATCCGGATAAGTTAGAAAACAAATGTTTAATGGAAATAAAATAATACTAAAGCAATAATACAAGACACGCATAACAAAGGCAAAGGTAACTACATGTCAAATATATCTATCATAAACCAAAACCACTTTGGGCAGAGGGCACTACTGATCTGGTCGATGGCAAGATGGGTGAGTATGAATTGTGGTGCCAGCTGAGGCAAGTTGGGGGCCTGTTGGAGGCCGAGTGATGCCAGTTGGAGGCGAATGGGGGCAGAAGTACGAAGTACGGTCCCCCAAAGTGCCATAGACCAGGTCAGTTGCCAAGAGGAGGTTGAAAGGGGTGGTGGTGGGAATGTGGAGAAGTGTACTACAGCTATGATGGTAGCGAATTCTTGTGAAAGAATGAGGTGATAGGCAATAAATGTGTGACTGGTATGGTCTGTAAACAGAGGTTATGTAATTGCTAGGTGTGTACCTTCCTGTGTTGTCAAACACTTATTTAACAAGTTAAATATTGTATTTGACACACACATCCGGATAAGTTAGAAAACAAATGTTTAATGGAAATAAAATAATACTAAAGCAATAATACAAGACACGCATAACAAAGGCAAAGGTAACTACATGTCAAATAAATCTATCATAAACCAAAACCACTTTGGGCAGAGGGCACTACTGATCTGGTCGATGGCAAGATGGGTGAGTATGAATTCCCTTACCAAACTGAAAGCTCAGACCCAAGCTGGCAAAGAGCTTTTTCAGAGCTTTTCAGCTCTGTGGCACACTACCAACAGCTCTATTGCACACATTCAAAAATGTGTTGAGCTGCTGAATGTCTGCAACAGACTTCTAGGGTTTATGTCTGTTAGGAAAAAAATTCTTAAGCTTACTGACAGCTGTCCGCATCTCACTGACAGCTGTCTGCAGTTCACCAACAGCTACTTGCAGTTTACTGGCAGCTGTCTTCAGCCACAGGAGTTAATTTCTAAATAATGTCTGTCAGGAGTGTTTACACTTTGCTCTGTCATGGGCAAAACGACTAGCAGCAGACTTTTAGCAGCTTTTGTGGTAGTTTCCAGAATATTTTAAAGTTACCTGGACAGTGGCAATGTGGAAGGGCATACCAATCCAAGGGTTCTCTGTTAATATGCTTCTGTCATAATAAATATTGCTTGGAATTAAACTTGCCTAAATACTTATTCACTAAAACATACATCAAATGTATGCAGGTGAATGTAGGTAATATTTATAAGAATGCCTGCAACACCATCAAATGACCAATAACTACAGTACATTTACATGTTAAAATATATTTATTAAGTTTCATTGTTAAGTATAAACACCGGAATCTGTTCTTGTTAAAACGTAAACCAGCTGCATGAACAACAAAATCAATCCTTACAGAATACCTCTAATATAAAATGTACATGTATTGTTGTATGCATTTATTATTTGCATCGTTCACCCTCACAACTTACCGAGATTTAATGTAACTGTTTTCTCAAATTATTTGTAATATGTCACCTACATAACAAACATCCATTTTAAAATCATTTGCCAGATTTAGTATTCTGGGTTTGTGATAGCCATGCACGTATATTAGTGTGGAATTTGTTTACTATGCTTCAACTTGGGACTAGCAATTACTGGTTACATATGCAGAAACACGGCCCATTTTCAAGGGTACTATAGGAAATGTCCCCTGCAGTATATTTCTTGACTTGGGCCGGTCGTGTAGCGTATAGGCATTGAAAAGAGTGGTTCATTTTGGGCCGCATATGATCGGCCTCGCCAATATCTGAGTTTTCAGTTTCACTATAGTCAGTCATATTCAGGGTTGTCATACCCATCATCAACGCCGTCTGATAAATCTCGACAGTCGGATGTCAACAAGGGATTTTGACTCCCCTCTTCATTGTCAAATAACTCACAGTTGTCTTCATTTCCTCCGTTATGTTATAACATGAATAAATATGATGCTCGCCATCTCCTTCCTGTCGATCATCTCATTAGTCTACCAAACTCGCTTGAAACGGTATCGGTATTGTCTGTGTACGTGTTCGTGTGTTGTTGATGTCGAGGGACATCACCCGGAAGTGATGGGAGTCCATCGTTTGTGGGCCAATGATCGCAAAGTTGTCCTCAGAACTGGAATGGCCACTTTTCGCTTCCATCTCTCATAGATTGCCATTTTGCTTCAACTTTTGGAGATTACAAGTATACTGCTCTGTTTTGAGTCGATACGTAACGTGAACGTACGGTGTAAACAAACCCCTCGATCGTCGATCGCTGGCTTAGGTTATATCCACAATATGGCGTCACAGGCTCTTTCAAAGCTCGTGGAAAAACTGCTAGGAACAAACATTTTGTTTATGGCTAATAACAGCGCAAACATGGATAATATGAAAGAAACAAAATAATAAACAAAAATATATTTTTTCAAAATTGAATCAACGACTGCTGTAAAGTTTACAACGCATTGAAGTTTTGAAATTATTGTGAACGAGGCTATGACGTATCAGCCAATCAAATCAACGCGCGCAATCTCCCCAGTACTTCAAATGTGAAACGGAAGATGGCGGCCATGGTTCACAAAGGCAAAGAAAATCGTTTTCGACAACTGATCATGAGAAGAGGTATACATCAAGACCTACTCATTTTGGTGATGAAGGTATGTTAATTTAACTGACGCTTTCAGAGCACATTATAGGCTCTGGTATTTTTTTTAAACGATAGAATCCTGGTCGTCTATGTGTAGACGTTATATCTTATTTATATTATAGTACTTGTGGCCGTACGATCGGAGCCTTTTCAGACATAGACCTAGACCTCGGTCCACGGTTGCATACATAGACTTCTACAACTGTTTGAAACTTCCGAAAGTTGTTTTTAAAGTACATCTGATATACATGTAATATTCAAGTTGGAGTGTCCACTTTGTCGATTGAAAGTAGGAAAGAATGCACTGGTGCCGTGTGTAAACTGGAATTAGATTACACCCCCCCCCCCCCCCCCCCATGATTTATCGTGTAAAAATTATTAGTTTCTCGTCGAAAGAGTTCCTATGTACCGCACTGAGTCTTGTTAGAAAACAGTGGCAAATTAATTTATTCAATTAAGATATGGAATGGAACAATGTTGGAGTGTTTTGAAGAAACCAGTGTCACAAATCATTTAGTAGTAGTACTAGTACACCCCATGGTCACAGCCACATTTACACAGTGCTCTGTCATGTACATGCAGAACACTTTTCACCAACTTTATGTATGTCATTGAGGTCTGTCCGTATGTATGTATGTATGTATGTATGTATGTATGTATGTATGTATGTGTGTGTATATACATATACGTACATGTATGCATGTATTTATTTAATAAGGGTATGGACTTTCATTTTAATCAAAGATTGTCATGTTTAAAATGCTTCATATTGATGTATTTGTGTATTCATTACGTTATAGTGCAAATTATAGAACACAACACCTATTTAGTTGTAAGGAGAGAGTAAGAATATGGAACTCTTGTTGAGGCATTGTGGCCATCAGACAAGCAATATTAATTATCCTTGTCTTATTCTAAGTAGAAATGTTAAGTGTTAAGTGAGACAATGTGGGAAGACTGCGAGTTCATTATTTTTTTATAAAGTTTTTATAAAGCTGTTCCTTAATTATGGCTGCTCTGATGTACTTTTGGGAAGTCTGATAAAATGTATTCACCTAGGGTGTACCACTGTTAACACACTACAAGAATATACATTTTGTAGATTCTATTTACCAGTTGATAATTTTTGTTTTGCCAAAATTAGTGTTACTTACATGCATGTTTTTATTTGTTGCATCTTAGAGTAGAAACTCAAGATGACTTTAGAAAAAGCAGTGTCAACATAAAAGTACAAAAAACAGAAAGTGGACAAAGAAAGCAAACTCCAGCAGGACAAAAAATGGAACACATGCAGCACAGCAAAGCAATAAAGCAAAGACTGACAAAGATAGAGAAATTGCTGAAGAGAAGCAAGCCAAACGCCTAGCAAAGTTGTATGGCAACTTTAAAAAGGATGAAGGAACAGGCCTACTTTCAAAGGTACTAGTAACTTTTTTAATCTGTTAGTGTATAAAAACAAAACAGAGCAATATAATTGCCCAAGAGGAGCAAATAGTAAAAAGACACAAGACAGTTGGCATTTCTATAGGGACAAACAATAGATTCTTTGTTTGTAGCATGTAACTGTTTATTAGAAACAAAAGATAAAATGAACTGTGTACCTCTCCCTTCACATTCATAACAAACATTTCTTTTGTTAATTGATTGCTCTTGGTTCTTTCTTTGCAGTGACTTTCAGGAACCAATGGATATTGATTGATCTGATTCTGATCCTGATTCTGCCAAACTGATGATGTAAACTGCCAAAGTGATGATGTAAACTGCCGAAGTGATGATGCTAATGATGAACACAATGGCTTTAGCTTATATAATGACTGAAAGTGAAATAATGTCAGACTCTGAAACTCCAGCAACTGTTGAAAGACAAACTCAAATTGCCAGAGCTCTTTCACATGTATGATGTAGGTAATTCTTTAGATTTGATTTGAAGAACCCCATCATTAAGGGACATATATTTTTTATCTTCTAATCAATGGATGAATACAGGTACTATTGTTAAACTCAGGTATGTTGGTACTGTCATTTCACTACAGACATGTCTCAAGCCTTTTAGTTATTTTGGAAAAAAGCAATAAAGTTGCTTCTTGTTTTCATTTAATTCTTCTTCTGCATGATTTACTGGTTGCAAAAGTATGTGCCCGTGTGTGTAGTATGTACATACATACATATATGTGTATCCCCTAAAACATGTAAGTGAACAAACTTTGTGAGTTTGTGAAACTGACATTTTTTAAATATGTTTCAGTGGGAACAAGCATTCAAATCAAATATGGTCAGTCCTGATATACATTTGTATGTCAAATATATTTCCCCAACGTGTATAAGCATGTTTTAAGTGTCAAAATTAATATGGTTTAAAACATGTTTAAAACTAGTTTCAAATGAGTTGACTAAGGACTTCTGACAAGTTTAAAACATGAATGAAACACTCAAAACTGATCAGACTTGTTTTCAATTAGTATAGAACACTTTTTAAACTAGTGGATTTTTAGTAAGGAATTCCCCTTTTGCAGTGTGCCAATGATACCTGTCAGAAGTCTGCTTATAGTCTTTCAGCAGTTTGTCACAATGCTGTCAGAAGGCTGTTGTTAGTCTGTCAGGTCTGTTAGTGGTCTTTCAGATGTCTGACGATAGTCTTACATAAGTCTGTTATAAAGCAGTTGAATGTCTGTCAGGTATTTACCTGAGCTGTTGAGAGCTGTTCTCTGCAGCTCAAATCTAATTATGTATGCACAAAAATCAGCCTTCCGGCAGCTAACTGTCAGAAGTCTTTTTGAGAGCTGTTGCAGCTCAAAAACAGCTGTCTCATTTCGGTAAGGGTTGTGGTGCCAGCTGAGGCAAGTTGGGGGCCTGTTGGAGGCCGAGTGATGCCAGTTGGAGGCGAATGGGGGCAGAAGTACGAAGTACGGTCCCCAAGACTGAGGGGTGGAAATGCCATGACCAGACCGAAATGTGGAGAAGTGTACTACAGCTATGATGGTAGCGAATTCTTGTGAAAGAATGAGGTGATAGGCAATAAATGTGTGACTGGTATGGTCTGTAAACAGAGGTTATGTAATTGCTAGGTGTGTACCTTCCTGTGTTGTCAAACACTTATTTAACAAGTTAAATATTGTATATATATTGTAAAACAACATTTTGAGCTGCTAGCTCTTCCTCAACAATATAATAGTAAAAACAGGTTAAAAAGGTTTTAGAAAAAGGTATAAGGGCAGAAATATACAGTGCAGGGCAGGAATATACAGTACAGGACAGGAATGTACAGTGCAGGGCAGCAATATACAGTGCAGGGCAGGAATATACAGTACAGGACAGGAATATACAGTGCAGGGCAGGAATATACAGTACAGGACAGGAATATACAGTGCAGGGCAGGAATGTACAATGCAGGGCAGGAATATACAGTGCAGGAATATACAGTACAGTGCAGGAATATACAGTGCAGGGCAGGAATATACAGTACAGGGCAGGAATATACAGTGCAGGGCAAGAATACAGTACAGGGCAGGAATATACAGTACAGGGCAGGAATGTACAATGCAGGGCAGGAATATACAGTGCAGGGCAGGAATATACAGTGCAGGGCAAGAATACAGTACAGGGCAGGAATATACAGTACAGGGCAGGAATGTACAATGCAGGGCAGGAATATACAGTGCAGGGCAGGAATATACAGTGCAGGGCAGAAATATACAGTGCAGGGCAGAAATATACAGTGCAGGGCAGAAATATACAGTGCAGGACAGAAATACATGTATACAGTGCAGGGCAGAAATATACAGTCCAGGGCAGGAATATACAGTGCAGGGTAGAAATATACAGTGCAGGGCAGCAATGTATAGTACAGTCCAGGGCAGGAATATACAGTCCAGGGCAGAAATGTACAGTGCAGGGCAGGAATATACAGTGCAGGGCAGGAATATACAGTGCAGGGCAGGAATATATAGTGTAGGGCAGAAATATACAGTGTAGGGCAGCAATGTACAGTGCAGGGCAGGAATATATAGTGTAGGGCAGAAATATACAGTGCAGGGCAGCAATGTACAGTGCAGGGCAGGAATATATAGTGCAAATAGCAATTATACAGTGTAGGGCAGAAATATACAGTACAGGGGAGCAATGTACAGTGCAGGGCAGGAATATACAGTGCATGGCAGGAATATACAGTGCAGGGCAGGAATATACTGTGCAGGGCAGGAATATATAGTGTAGGGCAGGAATATACATTGCAGGGCAGAAATATACAGTGCATGGAAGGAATATATAGTGTAGGGCAGAAATATACATTGCAGGGTAGGAATATACAGTGCATGGCAGGAATATACAGTGCAGGGCAGAACTATACAGTGCAGGGCAGGAATATACAGTGCAGGGCAGAAATATACAGTGCTATATGGCAGAAATATACAGTGCATGGTAGGAATATACAGTGCAGGTCAGGAATATACAGTGCAGGGCAGGAATATACAGTGCAGGGCAGAAATATACAGTGTAGTGCAGGAATATACAGTGTAGGGCAGGAATATATAGTGTAGGGCAGAAATATACAGTGCAGGGCGGGAATATACAGTGCAGGGCAGGAATATACAGTGCAGGGCAGAAATATATAGTGTAGGGCAGAAATATACAGTGCAGGGCAGGAATATACAGTGCATGGTAGGAATATACAGTGCAGGGCAGAAATATACAGTGTAGTGCAGGAATATACAGTGTAGGGCAGGAATATATAGTGTAGGGCAGAAATATACAGTGCAGGGCGGGAATATACAGTGCAGGGCAGGAATATACAGTGCAGGGCAGGAATATACAGTGCAGGGCAGAAATATATAGTGTAGGGCAGAAATATACAGTGTAGAGCAGAAATATACAGTCCAAGTCAGGAATATACAGTGCAGTAACTTGAAACAAATAAAGTGTCTAGCCCTTTCTTTAAGTTTATTCACCTGCCAAGATGCCATCATCTGATCTTTCAACTCATTTAAGGTGTAAAATAGTCTTTATTAATATCCTGTTAACTACTATATCCTTGCTAATATCTTGCTAACTGCTATATCCTTGCTAATATCCTGTTAACTACTATATCCTTGCTAATATCCTGTTAACTGCTATATCCTTGCTAATATCCTGTTAACTGCTATATTCTTGCTAATATCTTGTTAACTGCTATATCTTTGCTAATATCTTGCTAACTGCTATATCCTTGCTAATATCTTGCTAAATGCTATATCCTTGCTTACATCCTGTTAACTTAAACTGCTATATCCTTGCTAATATCTTGCTAACTGCTATATCCTTGCTAATATCTTGCTAACTGCTATATCCTTGCTAATATCTTGCTAACTGCTATATCCTTGCTAATATCTTGCTAACTGCTATATCCTTACTAATATCTTGCTAACTGCTATATCCTTGCTGTTAAGTTAGGTAAAGAGTTTGCTTTCACTTTTATTTCCCATGAGTATATGCAGGGAACAACTGGATCAATGTAAATGTCAACCTTCATGCTGTAAGCAAGTACATGTATGTTGTTTTCAGAAAATGTTCAGACGGTTGTCATGCAGACGGTTGTCATGGAGATAGGTGTAGCAGACTTAATAAGAGAGAGAGAGAGATTTATAAAATAACCCTTTTCTTTGTGTAAAGTGTTTTAATTCACTCTCATACATAAAGGGTTGAGTATCTGGGAGACTAAAACTGTGCAGTAGGCCGACATTTGTACACACTAATGGAAGTAAATTAAGTCAATTAAGGACAGGGTCTGATTCCAGTCCTCTGTTTAATTCAAGAGTGCTAATTGCCATGATTTACCACAAACACCAGACTACTTGGCTTGGTAAGTCTAGATCTGTGGCAGGAAACTAGGATCTCAGTATACAAATAATCTCACATATTCACTGACAGAGTGCACCTAGGTGATTCATCGGTGGAAGACTCGTTGCCACCTGGTTGAATAGTTCAGACCTCATTTCTGTTTGATTTTACAAAGATTCCTAAGATATTAAATATGAACATTTTGTTGTTTTGAAATCCAAAATATAATTTCATCTGTTCCAAATTTTGAATGAGGATAAGTTTCAATTGTGTTGGTATGTATATGTCTGTTTAAAAGGAAAATCACTGGGAGCAATTCCCGGCACAAAAGAAATAATAATAATAATAATAATGATAATAATAACTTTTATTGCCAAATACTCTAAACTTATCTCTAAATGTACAAAATATCAAAATTTACAAGTCAAATGAGCCACACAATAGATAATGTAGAGAATTACAAAAGAAATTTCTGGCTAGGGCTACAAAAATATTTGAGCATGTGGCCCCAAAGAACAATTCAGTGTGATTATGCAGTGCATTGTGTCAGACTGACAGCTTGGAAATTAATAAGAATTCATTTGAAAAAATAAACAGTTAAGTGAGAACAGAAACAATATACAAATCAATTTGTGTTGTTTCAAATGCAGTTTAATGTCAGCTCTTTTAGTAGTTTTTTTTCCAAAGAGTCAGGAGGCTGTGATGGTTTATGGAGAGGTTTACTTTTGGAATATAGAAGTTGTCATTCATGGCAAGTTGTGTTGGGTATGAAAAAAATGAAAAATAAAAATATGCATAATTTGCTTCAAGTACATCTATTTTTAACATTCAAGTCCACTTCAAATCTGGATGTAGCTTGCTGTAGATAGGCCTTGACTTTGTGCATTGTAACTCTAAACATACCTTTCATTGAGAAAAGACTGACGTAAATTGAGATTGTGTTCATCTTTGTCTATTTGTACATTTCATATTTTAAGTATCAAAAACTTAGCAGTGCTTTTTATTCTCAACTTGTGAATAATATCTTAAAAAATAGCATCCACTTCTGATAAACAACATATTGATGAGATGCCAATCAGTGTCATCGGCGATTAAGTACTTTACAGTCTCTAGGTGTCAAAAATGAGACACTTTAGCTGTGTTTTGAACCATGAACTTATGTGAAATAAGTCTAAAAATAGTTACAAATGACACAGAAAAGAGGAATTGATGAGAGAAAAGATGACATTGTAACAAGTCTCATCATCACCATCAAGTATGTTATGGTCTAAAAATTGTCAAAGTGAGACCTTCACTTCTACTCTATGGATGAACTTGCGAGAAATAAACACAAAAACTGTGCTAATGATGAGAAAATTGGTAAAACCTTCTATCAAATTAGAAAACATCCATTCAGATGTGTTGATGGGTGCTATTTAAAGGTGATTCAAGTGTGTTTCATCTGCCATTGCTAGTGTCAAGATAGATGTAAGCTGGGTCACTAGAATATACAAAGTAGAAATTGATCATTGTCATGACGACATCTCTAAATGATCAAAGTGTAGAGAATGTTTGTTTCTTTAAGTTTTAAAACTTAAATGTTAACAGCATGCATGTACCAGAGGCAAGCAGGGATCAATTTCATTAATCTAATGACAACATCTCTGAATAAATGAGTTCCTGCTTCTTTACAGTTCTTTTAGGTGAAGCTTGTCCAGCTGTTAAACAAACTATTAGATCTGTGAATCCAATGACAAGGTTTCATACTGATATAGACACAAACAAGATAACACACAAACATTACTTACACTGTGTGGACTCTTTATTTAGTTAATGATATAAACAGTAACTGTATGAAAGAAACAGTCCAGTTGGCTACTGACCATGGATTTTGCTTGAACTCCAAGAAATTATACCTCATGACTACAGTAAGTGTAGTAGTGGGCATGCTGTTACTGTTTGTGTCATTAACTAAATAAAGAGTCCACGCTGTGTATGTGATGTTTGTGTGCTATCTTTTTTGTGTCAGTCTCAACATGAAACCTTGTATCAGGCTCACTGATCTTGATAGTTCATTTAATAGCTTGGGCAAGCTTTTTCGAAAAGAGCATAAGATTTCTCAATATTTTCAAAGTAATCTTAAAAGTGTAGCAGCAAGCATGTACCCATGGACAATGTTGAGCTAAGTATAAAGAAATGCAACCATGATAAAATCAACCATGCCTATCCTCCCCTTTAATATTGATATGAGAGAATGTAGGCAATCATTAGTTTATTATACTCGGGTCAATCGATCAATAGATTGATCGATCGATCGATTGATCAATCAATCAATCAATCAACCAACCAACCAACCTACCCACCCACCCACCCAACCAACCAATCAATCATCACTGCTGCAGAGGGAAAGTTTCCAGCTGTTTATCCAATATCCTGCCTATCTAAACAATAGATGGTTAATGGAGTCCATCCCTTAATATAAATCTACAAAATGCAATCTCTATTGTCAATTGTTATTAAAGGTGATTTAGAGAAGATTTCTAATAACATTCTGGATGTGTTTAATAGTTATGAAGGTGACGTAGAATGTTTTATTGACATACATGTCCCACTTTATTATATTGAAATACAAAACCCAGTAATGTCTAAGTCTTATTACTTCAATATGATTTATGAAAAATGAAAGAATCGAGTTCCTGTTTTCTAATTTCATAATGCAACTGTAAAAGTAGTAAAGTAGTTTTTACTTAATAATAATGATACTGTGATAATATTTTCCTGAATCTGATATGTAATGGGTGTGTATATATATATAGTGTTGGTATATTAAAACATAAATAAAATATAGTTTGTCCAATAACCGGAGATCAGTCCAATTACAGAGAATGCACTCTGTTGTGGGAAGGCCAAAACTTGAAGAGATTAAAGTTCGATATAAGATGACAAGATCTTGCTTGCAAATTAATTCAGCTTCATTGGGAGCAAGTTCTTGTCATTTTATAGAACCCATAAATATAGACTAAGAGTGACTGTAATGCAATTTTATAGGCTATGAGCTAGTCCTCCATTTGAAATGAATAAAAAAAATAAAGAATGAAAAGTTTAAAAATTACATTTTGTGTGATAAACTAACCTGTAAAGACCAAATGTGAATGTGTAATACCCTTCCTCCCTGGGAGCAGTACCAATGGCTAGCTCTGGTAGGGGTTTGTAACCAATACTGCCAACCCTAGACCCCATTTTAGACCTATTTTAACACAAAACCAATACCTCATTTTCGACCTTTCCAGTTTTTAGAAGATCAAATTTTAGACCAAAATACATTTACATACTAAGGAAATAAGGAAATGGTGGGTCACAAAATATAGTTTTTTCCCTTTCAAAGGCAACATTTCAGGGGCATTTAATGGCACAGTTATGATTTTATAGACAATACAAGCCAAAGTGAAAATAATGTAGAGTACACCCCATGTTAGACTCTTCAGCTAAAAAACCCCACCCCATCTTTGACCAAATTTGCATACTGTACATATTGATAACTGCTTCTGTACGGAATAGCCTGGCTTGCAGACTAATTTGCATACTTTTTATACTGATAACTGCTATACTGCATCCACTGGCTTGCATATCATTAAGGCTAATTTGCATATTTTATATACACTGATATCTGCATTTATATCAACTGGATGATTTTCTTATCCTTAAGTCAATTTGCAAAACTTTACTACACTAATAACCGCTTCTATACTGAATGGACTGGTTTATATATCATTAAGGCAAATTTTCATACTGTACATATTGATAACTGCTTCTATACTGAATGGACTGGCTTGTATATCATTAATGCTAATTTACATACTTTTATTCTGATAACAACTGTTTTTATAATCTTAATACAGCATGGATTAGAGTGCACATCATTAGTAATAGGTTAATTTGAATAATTTTCATTATGTTCCAGGAGACTCCTGCCCACCTCTCCATCTCATACTTAGCTATTAATTGAGAGTTAAATTGTTCAATTTAATGCCAGTTTTTATCTTGTTTGATGTTATACTGTTCAAGGTTTTTATGTGAAACAAAGGACAAACATGAATGTTTTGATATTACATTAGATTGCACCAACTAAAAAGTTCTCCTTTTGCGCACTTCATTTATTTACAGAAACAAATTGATGCTGAGTAACCAATTCACTTGCAGCAAAAAACTCACTGCATTGAGAATCTTCTATGTACTTGCTTGCAAGCAAACAGTCGTTACATGTAAAACATGCGTTAAGTCTTTAGGCAAAGTGTCATATTCTGATAGTAACAAAAGTGAGTTCTGGATATTGTATGTCATAAATGGATATTAACCACAAAAGTGAATCCACATCAAGACCTTGAAAAAGACTCACCAAGTGCATAAATACAAAGGGGTAGGCCAGCATACACATTTTGTGTTTGCGATTAGCTTAATTCACTAGCATAGGAGTATCGACAATCCAGAACACATTGATTACACATTCTCATGACTTTGTAATATTTCTTTGCGCTGTAGGGAAATAAATGTTTAGCCTTGATAGTCAATTTGATTTGCAATGTGTATGGGTTGTTGTACTCGTTTGCCAGTAAATTAAGCTAATAGCAACCACAAAACACATACGATAGCCTACTGCTTTATATTTATACATTTGGTGAATCATTTTCCTTCGGCATAAAGAATCACACACAAGCATTTACAAAGAAAAAAAAAATCAGAAGTCATGCTTTCATTTTGAGTTTGTGACTCTTTTGCTGCAAAAAAGTGTTTCCATTTTCATTAACATTTTCAAAAACCATACTATAGTGTAATTCAGTCCCCTTAAGCTACTCAAAATTATCATCTTGTACCAAAACCATAAATGTTTAGTTGTTAAGATATAAGAAATATCATGGTTGGTTATTTTCAAATTGAAATTTAAAGAATAATTGCTTGTAGATTGTTGGCAATGTTACCTGAAATGTAAAATCAAAACTCCAATTTCACGTTTGAGTACAGAATTCTCATTATTTTTTTTGATTAAAGTAAGTCCTGAGTAGGAAGAATAAGCAGGTTCCCAATATGTAGTTCAAGTTCTGGTTGTGTTTACTTTCATTTTCAAATCACCAATTCAGCAAGAAATGCATGGAATATCTTTTGGTAAAACAGTATTTTATCAGGATATCTTGTTACCACCAGAAAATGCCCAAAAAGCAAACCAATAAATATTTTACGAAGTAATTACAAGCAGAAATGATGGTGATGATGCTTTTAATTCATAATCATACTTTTAACAATGTGAATGTCTTATGAATGGATATTAAAGTCGGAAGAAAAATTAACATTTAGTTGATGATAAATGTCCCAAATGTCAGCGATAAATGGTAATTTTCGGACATTACTGAAATGATATTTTTGCAGATCTGACCATAGTGTGTCATGTTACACATTTATGGTTTCCATACTATAGGGTCAGTCAGGTCATGAAAAACCTGAAATAAACATGACTGCACTATTAAAATGAAGAAAATGTTGCCATCTTACTATCAGTGAAAATTTTTTAAAATACCAAATCTGACAATAGATGGTGCCATTTAAAATATTTTTGTTCAATTTCCATAAATGCAAACCATAGGTCAATCAAATCATTAAATACAGAGATATAAAAAAGGACCACCCTAATGGAAGAAAGTGTCATCGTTTAATACCACTGAAAAGAAGTTTTTTTTCCAGATTTGGCCATAGAGGGTGCCATTTCAAACATTTTTGTTCAGTTTCCGTAAAAACAGGGTTAGTCAGGTCACAAGAAAAAAAGGGCTGCCTTAATGGAAGAAAGTGAGATACACAAACCATCACTATATAACATTGGTCCATTACATGATGCAGGAAGTTTTCACTAGTAAGCCTATTACAACTCCATTATTCAATTATCTATGAAGGTTGTTAAGAGTTTTGTAATATCAAGATCTACCTTTTATTTTTATCCCTTGTATTGTCAATTTTCAAAAGAGACAGATTAATTGAGCCCACCTAATGCTGTACCACCTACTAATCATATGGTTTCTAATTTGTTTCAATTACTACATTTGTTGCTTTTAATCCAAGATAGTAGATAAGATCCGTGCACATCAGCTGTATTGGAGTCAACTTTTGTATGTTAAAATGGACTTGTGAGAGGCTATTAGAGTGAAGAAAGGTAGAGAGCTGGAATCGATTTGGTTGTTTTGGGTGCAGTTGAGCAGTAAATCTGAGAAGTACATCCAGAGGTATTGACCTCTTTGTGCAGTTCAAAATTAATTTGTGGTTTTCCTTATGTCTGTACATTGATTGTAGCTAGTAGCCTGTAGTTGTACTCAAATCATATCTGATTAGTAAAATATGGGAGACTATTACAACGATCTCTGTCTGTCTGTAGATAGACAAAATATTGGGTTGGTGACAATGCAAAGTTTAAAGAAGGGTTGTTTCTTTCTTTAGAGGACTATTACCTGTGGACTTCGTTCGTTTGTCTGTCTGTGTGTGTGTGTGTGTGTGTGTGTGTGTGTGTGTGTGTGTGTGTGTGTGTGTGTGTGTGTGTGTGTGCGTGCATGCATGCATGCATGCATGTGTGCATATGTCTAATACGCCATTTCTCAGACATGCAGTGTTGTTTTTTTCAAACCTGGCACAAAGGTGAAATGTCATATGGGACATGCTTTGGACATGGTTTGTGTCATATGCAAATTTGATCAAATGGAGGCCATATTTGTAGTTAAACGTTGATATTTTAATGCATAACTCAAAAACCATAGTACATAAATACTCCATTCAAGTGGCTACCTCCTATTATAATGTACAAGCTGTCTGTTAAGTCATTGACGTTTGACCTTCATGGTCAATTATTCAAATCCAGCCATTTCTTGCCTATCAAAGACACTTTGTCATATTTATTTGTTGCCAATTTCTTCTAAATCATGTCCACAGGTAATATAGGAGAAGAAAAATAGTCACAAGGATCACTTTTAGTGCTCATATCACTGACCTTTGACCTAGACCTGGATCTTCAGGTTCAGTTACTGAAATTTAGCAATTCCCTGCATCATCAAAGACACTTAGTATTTATTTGTTGTCACCAATTTCTTTCAAATCATGTCACCATTCAGTCACATTTGAGGGGGCAGGCGGGGGGGGGGGGGGGATGTGTCTTCTATGAAGGCTTGTTAGTGTTTATTTGTTGCCACTAATTTCATGTCACCATTCACTCACATAGATGTAAAATATTTGAGAGGTCTGTGTCTTCTATGAAGACTTCTACGAAGACTTATTTATTATTACTGTACTGCCAAAGGATATGCATGCTGTGAAAATGTCTCCCAGTGCTGGAAAATGATCAAAACTTTAAACCGAAACGCAATTTAGACATAACTAGCAAGAGCTATTTCTGAGAAGCAATATTCATAAAATTATGCCAATAATAGATTTAATATAATAACCAAACTTAGGGTGCTTTAAGACCCTTTAAGATACTGCTAATAATTTTCAATCATAATTGAATGTCATATTATCAATGGTTCATTGGAAAGTGATATTTGCAAGGAATGTCCATCCTCCTTCCTTTAAAGTTGACAAGTAAAGATCACTCAATAAATATCGTTTGTGTCAAAATAGACGTTTTGATATTTAAAGTTTGAATTTACCATGGCGCAATCACTCAGGTTTTATTAGTTGACTTTTTAATGAAGTTTAAAGGTACAAAGTCATTTTTGAGAGAAACAATTAAGTTAGTGAAGTTTTGCAGTTTTAAAAGATTTTGCAACCGAGTGCAACATGCCTAGCAATATCAATGATGATTTCGTGGTCAATCAATCCATCCATCCATCCATCCATCATATATGTATATTAGAATAATAAAAGCAATAATGGTGTGTGTATTTTATATAGCACTTTCCAACTCTGTGCTCAAAGCACTTTATAATTAGCATGGACCTAGCATGGACCTATAGTGGCACCGTGGCCCTGTATACAGTCCATTACAGCCTCTATGTGTGTGAGTAGGATTAAAGCATTCACATTGTAACCGTTATCCTGCCAGGTCCCTAATTGTACAGCTTGGTTGACTGGGGCAGAACTGTGGTTCATATATCTTGCCCAAGAACTTTACACATTCAGAAACATATGGCAGATATGGGGTTCAAACCTGCAAACTGTAGATTCCAGGCCTGCCACTCTAACCATTGTCCCTCCATCCTTCCTTCCTACTATCTACTACTCCATCTATCCATCAATACATACCCCCACCAACCCATCAACCCACCCATCCACCCACTCCCTCCATCCCCTATTCATCTATCCATCAATTCCTCTCGCCTTTCATTCCCCCAACCCTCCTTCCCTCCCTCCCTCCCTCCCTCCCTCCATCCATCCATCCATCCATCCATCCATCCATCCCTCCCTCCCTCCATCCATCCATCCATCCATCCATCCATCCATCTATCCATCTCCATCAAGCTATCCCACAAACTATATTAATTTTCTGTAAAAGCAACAAATTAGGTTGAATGTCAGTGAAACATTTACATGAAGGTTTAATACATCCATGACTCTTGATATTAATTTTCTACATGGCTTATAAATAATATATCATCTTTCACCATCAGTGCCCACACAGTGGTATCTGGAAATGTTTCCCATGTATTATTTCAAATTATATTGGCATAATACGGTACTTGTTACATTGGTTATCTCACAGCTGGCCTACGTATTCAACACAGAGTAGAATTCTCAGAAGACTTCTGTTATAAGTACATGCTAATACCTCATTTTCAAACGATAGCATAGTCCTACTTGCTAGTCAATTTGTTTGGTATAGATATATTGTGTAATTTCCAGAAATTTTAATGATTTCAACTTTACTGTACTTGAAGCCACATGAATAGAGATATACAGTTGATTTCCTACAAATAATTATACTTTCCTCTATTTAGAATTCGTTCGTACTGCAAATTTTGTCAAGAAATGACACAGTGTGAAAAGCTCCCTATGGTAACATAGATGTATTGTATTGGTTTATGCAACCATCACGATTTGACTCAGAAGGGCTTCCAGGGACCTTGAATATTGAACGCCGCAAAAGAGAAAACAAATGTGTCTAAAAAAGACAAAAAGTCAAGTTTTAGAACATATGTATGGTATCTTAGCAACCACACTTTTTGTGTTTCCAATAGCGTGTTAAGTTTAGTGTGTATGTAGGTGATCTATTCTTAAAATGAAAATTCATCTGTGTTGGTAATCCAATGTATTACTTTTAATATTTGTTCCAAACACAAACTTGAAAATTGTTACCTGATATTTTCAACTGTATACTTCAGTCTTTGTCAATAGATTAACCCATTATTCAGAACAAATGACCTCACAGACACATCTGTTTAATAAAGGAGTCATGATGTTTTATTGTGATACTTGTCCTTGGTCAAGTTGGTATATATATATGAAAGATGTTTTCAATTCTTGCAATATTGAAAAAGAAAAAAATTAAAAGTATACAGTTTTGATACACACAACACTGCAATGATGTGAGTTTTCAAGTCAAGCAAGATCCTAAACTCTAAGTAATCTGTGTAAAATGATTCTTTCCTGCCATGTACAGAGCAATCTCATTATAGCCTATAAAATCACCATTTCTAGCAGGGCACAGAGATGACTGTGAGACTTGCTTGGAAACCTAAATAGATAATTACCAATTAGACTGTTAGGTTTATGAACAATTCCATGCATTCCATGTCATCTAAGTGGTTTGTTTTCCATTCAGGAAGTGATTCTAATTATAATACCCAGTACTAACTGCTATGTTGTGCCTATCTTCTACCGTAACAGTACATTTTAATTCATAACTATCTTTCCAACACAATTTTAAAAGTGTGAGTACTTATAACGCCTGAAATGCCAGCTTTTTGTCAACTACTTCTGACATTTTATCTTACCAAGTTTTCAAGACTATCAGGTACAAATTGAGTAATTACTGTACATGCTGTCAATGTACATTTATGGATTTATGGAATTTAGAATTTAACAATAATCAGGCTGAACTTCCATCAACAATGAAATGGATGTTTCCAAACAACCACAATCAGTTTATGTGAATGAACCCGGCAGGAATTCCGGGCTGTATTGTGATTGGTTTCATCACAATAATTTGAAAACACTATCTGTGTATATTACACATTTATATTTATCGGGCAAATCGATATACTACTTACATGTACATATCAAATAAGGAAACAATGTTAGCAGAACCCTATCCCCCCCCCCAAAAAAAAAAAGAAAAAAAGAAAAAAAAAGAAAGTGTGTACCTGTAGCATACCAAAGACACTGAAAAGTGTCATTTAAAAAAGAGTATGACTTTTGCATTTTAAAAGAGTATGACAAAACCCATTCTAGATCTTGTAATCACTTACTTTTATAGCTCAAATGTACATTTTCAGATCATATTCTACAAATGGCATATGCTGTCCTTGTGACTGTGTTCAAAATCCCTACATGGTTCTATAGACATACAGAAATCTGTTACTCCAAGTATTCCTTACCCATCATCCTCCCTAGATGTGTGCAAATAATGTGTTCAGCCTGCAGTATGTGTGCAAATAATGTACTTTATGGTAAATGTATTGTTGGTTTTCACTCTACGTCACATGTGTACATGTAGTTATAGCACTGTCTCAGGTGGCATGTTAATATTCAATTTATTACATATCTCTCAGGAACAAAGTGAATTTAAAGTGAATCAATAACCATGACCTTCACAGTACTCATTTCTCACAGATGATTCCTTCTTTGAGATTAAAAATCAACTCAACAAATTGGAAATCGCTGTTTTGGCCTGAAACTTTATAAGTTTGCTGTCACTTTTGATTCTTGTAAGGAACTCAAAACTGAATCAAATGCCAATTTCAGTTTGAAATTAACTTATGGAGTCAGAGATTGACTGAAAGTCACATGCATGGTGTGTGTGTATGTGTGTATGTGTGTGTGTGTGTGTGTGTATGTGTGTGTGTATGTGTATGTGTGTATGTGTGTGTGTGTGTATGTGTGTGTGTATGTGTATGTATGTGTGTGTGTGTGTATGTATGTATGTGTGTATGTGTGTGTGTGTGTGTGTATGTGTATGTATGTGTGTGTGTGTATGTATGTGTGTATGTGTGTGTATGTGTGTATGTGTGTGTGTGTGTCTGTGTCTGTGTCTGTGTCTGTGCCTGTGTAGCTCTATCATCACATTTTTAACCAATCTTAGCATTCAAATGTGGTTATAGAGAATGCTAGATGTAACTACATATTTATATATATTTATTAAATATCACATTTACTGTTTTCTGTATCATTCATATGGTTGGGTACATTAAAAGCAAATTACACATTAATGATATTTTTATCAGATTAATTTTCAACATATTTTAATAGTGATGTATGATAATAGAAAATCCATTTTGAAATTTATAATTTTCCTCCCAAATTGCAAATAGCTACTATAATTTGGCACTTAATGGGGCAAAAGCTGAGTTCATACATGTTTTGGCGTAGTTTTTGCTGGCTATTTAAGAAGTACTCAAAGTATTGTACTTAATACTGAAGTACACTTTAATATATAACCATCACTTGAACTTGACTGAACTAAAACCTGGTATTACGATATAACTCGTAAACAGTCCAATGACGTAATTCATCATAGTACAAAACAAAGTTCAGGAAATTCCTACTATGCAGTCAACTGTTCTAACAATGTCAGAAGACAATCATAATGTTAGTATATACAAGACATGCATTGACATTAAAATTATACTAGAATATGGTTTTATTAAAGTATTTTTACTTGTAATGAGTGAAAAAGAGCATAAACGCTGATTGTGCCACTTTTAACGTACATGTAGAATGTGCGTTTGAAATTAAATGTTTACTCTTTTGCTGTTACTTTGGTCCAGAAAACTCCAACCTATTCTCGGATAACAACAATAAAGAAATTTGGGGCCACTAGTCAAATCTTTGAAATAGAGGACAAATAATATCAGAACATTTTAGAATCCAATATGGCTGCCAAATACTGTATTTAATTAACTCTATGCAGAAATAAAAGAATTTATGATTTCCTTGAAGATAATATGGGGAACCCCAAGTTTTTATATGGCAAAGTTTATAAGGAGAATATCGGATAACTTTTGTTTTCAGGGAATTTGTCCTTGAGGTGTTCTTCTTTATACCTCCAAGCTGTCATGTGGTAAAGTTTAGAGAGAAATGGAATTTGAAGGGAAATTTGTCTTTGAGGAAGGTTGTTTTGAAGTCAGAATTTCTGGAAATAGAATTATAAAGAACGATTTTCCTTTCTCGTAAACTGAACTTTGTAACTTTGTCACGTCGCGTCGTGCAAGAAAGACTATTTACAGTCTTTATACAACATGATTTAGAATATGTAAAAATATGCATGTTCACAACATAAAATTCATTAATGGAAAAACGTGAAATACAGACTGTACTGATAGTGTCCCATTTGTATGTATCACTGATCATTTTGAAATCTCTGTATGAGCGGAGGAACAAATTTCTCTGTGACTTCAAATATGTCTTGAAGCAGCTATACTTTCAAGGACTGTTAAACTCTTCTTTTGATCACGAAACTGGTTACAAATCAAAAAGCCCCTGGCTATACACGGATTTCCACTAATCTTGTACAGTGTTTATACTTCAAGAGACGACCGTCTTGTTA
Source organism: Glandiceps talaboti (assembly GCF_964340395.1). Taxonomy (NCBI): domain Eukaryota; kingdom Metazoa; phylum Hemichordata; class Enteropneusta; family Spengelidae; genus Glandiceps; species Glandiceps talaboti. The sequence goes on along the minus strand of NC_135561.1, from coordinate 20,246,279 downwards.
AGGCACCAGGCATCATCAGATATCATCAGATATATGTTGAAAGATTGCTATTTCAATTTAATAAAATCTACGCATTTCCCATCTTTTGATAAAAAGTCACTTTTATGTTGTCTAGCGTTATCATGACTGACACAGCTGCCAGTTGGAGGGATGGATGTATTGTTTGCTCACAGTCAACATCGCCTTCCTAGATGTTAATCTGTTCATCCGAGTTTCAGGTTAGTCAATAAAGGAAACCTAATATTGGATAAAAGAGCTATCGTACAGAATTTACCTCGGAAAGCATTAATGTCAGAAAATTACTGCACAACTCAAGGCCAAAAACGTCATTGCATGCATTTGTATACATTAAGGAATGCAGATTCAGTTTGGATTTAATCATGAACAGCCTGTGGTATTGACAAAGGGAAAATAAGTGTTGTTCCCATAATCTGACTAAAACCTTTCCGTCGTTGGATTTACAGACAGTGGGAATAACTAGGCATACAACTTACTAGGATTAATAAGCTGTCAGTATGATTGAGTTAAGAATGGTTGCTGACCAGAGTTTCATCTGTGCCTGTACAAATTGCCATGTATATAGGGATATAGAATGCGTGGAAACTAACTGTACTGTCAAATTGCCATGTATATAGGGACATTCATTAGGAGTGAGATCAATAGTTCAATGTAGGATAAAAAACTAAATTCTTATATATAGGCTTCAGACCCCCTCCCCCTTCAAACTAAATTGGCCAAAATTGAAAAGTTCCATAAAGTATAATTGTAGTAGTACGTAGTGTTATACATACTATAAAGTCAGTATGCAGTGAGGAAAAATAGTTCTTTTGTTGACACTTTACTTATTTTGGTGCCATGCATTTACTATAGTGAAAATTCTTCTATTTCTCAATTTGACAACATTTTTGGAAGAAATATTTTGTATTTATGGGTACAAACAGATCCATTAAAAATAAAATTGTTTTTGTAGAATGAGAACTAAAATTGTTCAAAACCCCCCACCTTGAAAGTAATTTAAAATAATTTAGTTTTTTTATCCTACATAGAACTATTGATATCTCCCATCTACTGATCAGATTTAAAAATCCAAGACTTTTGACACACCTTCCTTCAGTTTACTCAACACCTCCAGCAAATTTGTATTACTCTGTCAGATCCAGTTTGACACTGAATAAGGACACATTCAAGTGATTTGTTTGAAATATGTCTGTTTCCATGGAAGAAGAGAAGTTGAGTATGGATCTCAAAGTGTTGGATTAAAAGAATGGTTTAATTTGGTATGAAAATATTATTAATCTCTTTTTTTCAATAGTTTGGGAATATTTCAACCATAAGATTTTGACAAGGAAGAATATCTAAATGTTATTACATAGATACCAGGGATTACTTGCCCTGGTGCATGCACATACTGGTGGTATTTGCACTGCAGTACAACACTGAAAACATTATTGCACACCTGCATGCAAATGATATGCAAATGAGGAAGTGATCGTTTGTTCTATACAAAATCATGTGATCGCATAGTCAAATTTTTTATGGAAATCTGTTGTTTTGGATACACATATGTAACCCCATGCCATGTGAGTACCGGTTTGGGTACTCTTGGGTATTTGCACTCATGCTTGCAGTGTTTTCTGCTGCACTTTCACTCACTATTCTCATGAAAGTACTGCCACAGACAGCACTGCAAGCACTAACTGGAGTTCTGTCAAATAAGCGAGTCTTGCTTCTAGTGACAATTACAAATAATGTACTTCATGATAAATTGTCAAAAGATTTTAAGGAAAATTTATGAGAGAATTGTTATGGACTTTGGATGCATTATTAAAATATCTGACTTATTACAGAAAGTAATACATGATGTGAGACTTTCAAAGAGTTTAATCAGTGCTTTAATACATAGATGAAAATTAAAATGTTGGCGTATTTGGATTTAGTGCAGCTTCAGCAAATCCTGGGCTTAGAGTGACTCCGGTGTAGATCCTGTATATTCATTTCAAATACAAATAATTCAACTTTAAATCAAGTGTTGAAAAGAGGATATTAGTTTTCCTCTGTGTTCTGTCCATTTCCTGTAAGATCTAGATTAAACGATTTCTGGCTGCTGCTTCTCTATTGTCGGTAGTATCTATAGTGCAAAATAACAGTCACATATCCTGGTCTACGTGGATGCCTCCCAATTTTTACAATGGCCTTCAAATTTAATAACAGTCACTTATCCTGGTCTACATTGGTGCCTCCCCATTATTACAATATCTATAGCCTTCAATAACTGCAACATATCGTGATCTATGTGGGTGCCTCCCCATCAGCTGTATCTATAGTTGTTGATAACAGTCACATTTCTTGGTCTGTGTTGCTATCTCCCTACTACTATTACTAGATTGATATCCTTCAGTAACAGTTGCAATTTCTGATCTGTGTGGATGCTTCTGCATGATTCCACTTGGATGATTTAGAATACCCTTTAATTTCAATCAAATGAAAGCTGTTTCCTGTTATTATATTGAGTTTTAATGGATTTTTATTAGATTCCTTGATGACGATGTTGGCTCTTATTAGAAAACTCTTCATTCCCCATCTGTTGTATTAAATGGCAACATGCATGTAGCTTTTGGTTTTAATTTTCCTAGCATACATATTATACTTATCTGAATGTTGGACAAGGTTGGAAGGTTTTCAATTACGACAGGGTCATCCCTGAGAGGTATTTTGTTAAAAAATATACATGTACTCCAAAGTATTTTAACTCAAATTACTTTAAATTACCAGAAAAATACACCCTCCCTTCTCAAATACATGCATATTATGTGTTGCAGATGTATATTTATTTGACTATGAGAATACATTTCATCACTTGCAAAATAAAAAAATGGGAATTATGGGTAGAGTTTTTGTAGATGCTTATGGGATATACTATATGAAAGAGAGAGAGAGAGAGAGAGAGAGAGAGAGAGAGAGAGAGAGAGAGAGAGAGAGAGAGAGAGAGAGAGAGAGAGAGAGAGAGAGAGAGAGAGAGAGAGAGAGAGAGAGAGGGAGGGAGAGAGAGAGAGGGAGAGAGAGAGAGAGAGAGAGAGAGAGGGAGGGAGGGAAAGAAAGAGAGAGGGAGGGAGGGAGGGAGGGAGAGGGGGGAGGGAGGGAGAGAGAGAGAGAGAGAGAGAGAGAGAGAGAGAGAGAAAGAGAGAGAGAGAGAGAGAGAAAGAGAGAGGGAGGGAGGGAGGGAAAGAAAGAGAGGGAGGGAGGGAGGGAGAGGGGGGAGGGAGGGAGGGAGAGAGAGAGAGTGGGAGGGAGGGAAAGAAAGAGAGAGGGAGGGAGGGAGGGAGAGGGGGGGGGGAGGGAGGGAGGGAGAGAGAGAGAGAGAGAGAACACACTATTGTATGAATCACTGATTGTGCTTGTTATGTATACTTACACCATCACAGCTGCAATGTGACCTTAACTTGTAAGCTATATCATGGATTATATATAAATTGAGATACATAATATCATTGCTTGATATGACGTTGTTCCTATATTAATCCCATATATTGCGACTTTTAATCAATATTATCACATGTGAGATACATGGCTACTTCAATTTCTAACAATTACATCTGATAGATCATAGGTAAATTAATTTCCATATTTCCATTCTCTACTTACTACCATAAATTATATAAATACAGAAGTCATTTATGATATCTTTTGGAGGAAGGAAATGATGTCATGACACATAATCTATGTTATTGAAAGTTTTCAATACACAATGTAGCAATCAATTTGTCACCAACTATTTATTTCAATTCTCCTGTTTTTTCCTGTTTGATGTACTTAAATATATCATGACCTTGTCCATGCATTATTTTGATGCTTATCAGCGACATGCCACTATAAATGACATTTACACTGTCTCCGTTTCCTAATCCCCATCATGTGAGTAGGCTGTGAAGGCTGAAACTTTCGTCATAGCACTTCTCCTTTTCCCTATGTAATTTGTAAACTATCACTCTGCTATTAATGCTTTATTACTCCCTTCACCTTCCTCGCCCACACCCAAGTTAAAAACTTTTATCTGTTTTAATACATTACTTTCAAGTTTCTGGTTTCAGGATCTGTGATGTATCCCACATATTGCTTACAAGAAGAGTTTAAAGTCGATCAAATTATAACATTCAGTTTTTATTAGCTCCGCTGTCAGCGAAAGCTGAAAGCGTAGCTTTAGGTATAGGTGGGTATTGAGGTATAGAGAGTAGAGTGAATCATAGGTGTCCGTCAAACTTTTATATTTTTACTATCTACGCTGAAAGTGACAGTCGGTATTCTTCGATATTTGGTGTGCATGTTCCCTGGGGGGAGGCTATTCAGATTTGTTCATGCCAAGTTGATTTGTGCCATTTTCAATTTTTTATGATTTTTTTTCATAAAATGTCATTTTCATCAACTCCTTGAAAACCTCTTATTAGATTGCTTTGATATCTGGCGTGTTGATGCGCAGGGGGTAGCTTACTCAGATTTGTTAATTTCAAGTCAGCACATCCTCATTTTTATTTTTTATGATTTTTTTTTTGTAATTTGAAAAAAAAATGAATATGTTAATGAGCATAATGACCGACGCAATTTGGAATGACAGTGAACCAGAATTCAGACAACTTGCGTAAGGAAGGGCATGCCAGGCATGCGGTTGAAGTTATGGCCGACAGTTCACATGTAAAGTTAAACGACATGAACGTGTCTTGCCTTTCCAAAATTCAAATATTTGGCAAGTAAAAATAATTAAAATAATTACAACTTTAATTTGGCTTCAGACTTTGCATTATGTTTTGCGTATCTTTCCCCGTTTTACATGTAAATCCGAAAAGGTTCTCTCTCATCATGTCATCAGTGTCAGTGATCATACCGCGCGGGGCTGCTTTGAGTACGAGCGAAGTGAGGCATGTTGAGGTATTTTGTTGAGAATTATAAATATTGCGAAATGTCAAGTACAAGGTTTAAATACAATGGAATGATGAAAAAAATGGCAGAGTCTGCTGACAGGCGCCGGTCACAAGAAACACTGTGAATTAAAATATCAGACGATGTATGTATTAATCGCCGACAATCCACCCGTATGCACGAGGGACTAACCCGGAAGCAAGTCGTTGTCAGCCATACGTTACAGTGGTAACATCGTCCGAGAAATCGCTGCGTTCAGAGTGTCATTATTCACAGAATTGTTGTTTTCGAGTGAAAACCCGTCTTGAATTGTATAACTCTAACAAATGAAGACATGTCAAGTTATATTTTGAAAGTTGTATCGCTAGTTTGAGACGATTTTCTCACGTACTATAGTACTATCGAGGCTTACTTGAAGTAGTAGGACCTTACTCCAGTTCATCGGGAAGTTTAGCCAGTCCGATAATTCTTTCTGGTTTAGTTTACAACACTTTTGATCACGCAGATTTTGTTGTTGTGATGAAAAGAAATAAAAAAAATTTTGTTGTGTTTTCTTTGTGAAAGCTAACCGAACATGAATGAGTGTTACCACTGTAACGTATGGCTGAGAATGACTCTCTTCCGGGTACTTGAGATTGTCGCCGTACGGAAACTAAGATGGCGATTAATACATTTCTTCCCTATATATATCTACCACAACTAGTACAAGTTGAATGTTGTTGACTTTGTAAATTTGTTAGAAAATTGAAATTCAAATTGCCTCAAAATTATTTTAGATCCCTAGTTTATTTCATTCATCATTAAAATTTTCCAGGGTTACAGCTGTAAGACACTGGAATTATTTATAGCCGACCTCAAAATCCTCTTTTTTTCTTTTTCTTGTGTGCATTTCCCAGTCATTTTTTTCTGAGATTTTGTGCAATTTTTCATAACAGTAGATTTTTGTTATAAAATGGTGACTATGGTATAAAAGTACAATACATTACCAACTTCTGTGTAAAATGTGTTTTATAGTGAGACATCATATGAAACCACTAACCACTTTATTGCATCGCTAAAACAAAACTGCATAGTGAAGAGCTGAAGACCTAAACCACTTCTACATGTCACCAAAATAAAAAATTAAATTAAAAAAAAAACAGCGGAGCTATTCTGACCGATAGGTCGCTTGTTTTATTCCCCAAGATTTTTCTACATCTGATTAAATGTTTTTAAAGTTAACTTGTAGAGTTTAGTGATGTAAAGACCATGCACTCTTCTGACTAGTCAACTCATGAAGGTTTGAAGTTAAGGATGTCTGCTAGTTTCATTTTAACCATAGATACCAAACAAAACTTTGCAGATGTATAGAATATATAGCAATGAATTTAAACATAAAAAGAAAAAAAAAGGGGGGGGGGGGGTTCACCATATTTCCTAAAAAGCTAGAAATGCATGCATCTACTTTTACATCATAATATAGTCATTGTTTATTATGTGTGATGACAACTAAATCTTATCAACTAAAGCAATTGACAGAAGACTAGTGTAATATTTCTTACTGTTTACATCATGCACCGAACAATGTGTGCATTGCGCAAAGCATGCAACGTGATTAAACCCTGATCATAATCCTGTCCAAGGGTAGTAGATTAGTTGTATATTCAGTAGGGGTCAATTTTTCATCATCTTACGTACTAATACACACAACTGTATATATGATTATCAGTTGGTAAGTTTTAGCCTTGCATAAAAAAAAAGACTAATGAGTTCCAATCACTCTTCCGAAATCTATGTATGAGTACAAAACTAGATAGAAATCTTTGTACTCATTTTGTACCCATTTTTAATAGAAGATGAGTTTTATTAAAGTCTTGATTGTTACTGAAATATTTATAAATATGTAATTTAATATCTAGGAGGATGGGAAATAATCTTTTTCATCACATAATGTTGTTTTATAACACCTAGTTTACCTACAAACAGTCTTTCACATTTAAACATGACATACTTTTGAAGACAAATTGCCATGATAACAGACACATCTCCAACAGTTGTGACATGAATGGAAGTGCTATATGAAAAACATCCCCAATATCTGTATTGATTTTCAAACATCAAGTATTTGTTAAAAATCAAATGGCATGACTTGCACATCTCCAATTAAACTGTCAAACATAGGCTGTTGGGATTTCATTCACACCCCCAATTATTGGAGACGTGTCTGTTATGAGTCAAATTTTGTAAAATGAAATGTTACAACTGACGTGTCTCCAGTAATTGTGGTGTGAATGAACTCCCAACAGCCTATTTCTGACAGTATATCAACTGGTTTTTATAGTCAAAGTTACAACAGACACATCTCCAGTAATTGTGTCTCGGTGTTCAAAGTTTTTAGAGTCAAATTCCATGACAGACATATCTTCAGTAATTGTGGTGTGACTGAAATCTCAACAGCCAATTTTTGACAGCTTATTAAATAGTTTTTAAAGTCAAATGTTACAACAGACACATCTCCAGTAATTGTGTTGGTGTTCAAAGTTTTTAAAATAAAATGCCATGACAGACATATCTCCAGTAATTGTGGTGTGACTGAAATATCAACAGCCAATTTTTGACAATTCATCAAACAGTTTTTAAAGTCAAATGTTACAACAGACACATCTCCAGTAATTGTGTTGGTGTTCAAAGTTTTTAAAATAAAATGCCATGACAGACATATCTCCAGTAATTGTGGTGTGACTGAAATACCAACAGCCAATTTTTGACAATTCATCAAACAGTTTTAAAGTCAAATGTTACAACAGACACATCTCCACTGGATTAATTGTAATGGTGTCCAAACATCAAGTTGTCAATTTGATCGACCAGTATTCATATAGAAAAGTGAATTTAAAATCACATCCTGCTTACTCATCTAGATTTAGTGAAATATAATCAGTTGATGGATGTATTGTATATGTAAGATCCATGAAGGGAAAACAGCAATGAATGTAAAATTCTGAATCTATTACTTTCCTAGTGTCATATTTTCAATTTGATATTTTCTATAGAAGTTCTTATCAGATGTGATGGAAATGAATAGAAAATGTAGGATAGCAGATTGAAAAATCTACTAATGTCATTTGACAGAATTAATGTATAGCTGATAATTGTCATATGGACTACTATGGAATGCAAGATAACAACAATATAGAAATATCAAACATAATTTGAGGTCCATTAAGCAGTTTATTCTGTCAGTGGAGGTTGATAAGAACTCCTTCCAGTACATTTATGTATATTTGGTTATTATAAGATGTAACGAGTTTCAAAGATAGTATTTTATGATTATTATTAGTGCACACATGCACTCTATTTGTGTTTGCACCATCGTGCAATAATGAAAACATTAATATTTTATATACACAAAATCATTCAGTTCCACACGGAACATTGACGTAGTATACTAAAAAGGTAAGAAGAAATCACATGATTACCTGTTTTTTTAATGAAATTTGTTGATTTAGATGAACATCTCATGTAATAATAATAAAAATCCACGATGGCACCACAGTGGAAATAAGTGTTTAACTTTTTTATGTTATCCCAGCACAATAATTGTAATTGTTTTCTGTATACTGAATTTTGTTTTCTTGTGCTGAAATAAATCAAATCAAATCAAACCAGACAGAGCTGTGTTGGATACTCAGAGTATTTGCATTCATGTTTCATGTGTTTTGTGCTACACTTTCTCTTGCATTGCTCATGAAGGTATGGCAACTATACCCTGAGTATGCCACACTAAACACTCATACATTGCTGGGTTTTGTTACATGTCTATCATAGATTGAGAAGAGTCGGGTACTTATTCTGTTCTAATCTTACAACTTTGTCTATTTTTAGTCTATAGTAATTCAAATGATTTCTACTGATGAATACATATTCAGTTTTTTCCATCAAATAATAATTACAACTTTTAGAGAAAATATTTAAAAGTAGTCATTTTATGTGTCAAATGACACAGCTTCTTCAAAGTAGCACAAGCTGAGTTTATAAACTTTCCAAGTGAAAATACTTCCATAAAACCTTGATTTAACTATTCTAGTATAATATTAATGTCAATGTATACTTTCTATGACATTAAAATTGTCTTCTGGCATTGCTAGAATAGCTGATTGCAGAGAGGATTTCTTCAACATTTTTCATACATATAATAAATTACGTCATCGGATTGTTTAAAAGGTAATATCTTAATACCAGGTTTGAGTTTAGTCAATTGTAAGTGATAGCTACATTTATGTATGCTTCAAAGTAGAATACTGCAAATACATTTTAATAAGCAAGATTTTTTTCAAAAATGTGTAAACTCAGCCTGTGTCTTAATAATGATAACAAATCATAAAATGCGGTCTTCCAAAGGTTATATCAGGGGTAATTATCTTTTTATGATGTTTTATAATTGAAAACACAGATTCTTTTGTTGACTGTTTCGATTGCCTTTAATGGTCTATTTGGAACATTGAAATTAATATATTAATTATTATAAATTATTAATGTTGCCATCTTCAGAACAACTCCCTATATTTCTGTTTACAATATTTATTTAATTGATTTTATAAGGTTACAGAAAGTTTTGTTTCCTGTGTCCGTCAAATACAATTGTCATGTTGGCTATATAGGATAATAAATCATTGCAGATATTATCTTCCAAACAACTATATTTATTATGATGTATATAATTGATTTCACGATCACCTTTTGTCATGTCACATCATTACTTGTCATTATCATGTACATGTAGCTCTTCCATGTAACTCTGTTGGTTTCGATTGTGCCGTTAACTGTTACATTAAGTGCTTTGTCTCTCTGAACACATCTACCATTATGCCGATGGAACTGAAATGACACGATAGGTAATGTGATAGCATAAAAGAGAGGTAATGGTCAATAACGTATGCATCATATACCGATTTAGATACCCATTCATGACAGAAAAGGGCTATAAAAGTGATAAATTTTGGCATCTAATGAAAAAACCAATACATTAGGACAGACATTAAATTGGTTTTTACATTAGTTGCAAGTGGTGATGTTTACTGTTCGCAATCATTTGTTTTATAAGGATGAGGTGATACTAATAGCTTATACAGTAAGTGTGCTTTGTGACAACTAATTGTATGATAAAACTTATCACATCACATTTTTGGCATGATAATTATTGTAGTTTGACAACTTTCAAAGTTCAATATGACATACATACAAATATCCACATCACAAACTTGGGAAATGACAATTCCTAATAAAGTGGCCGCCATATGGATGAGGATTGGGGTGTTTGTTTTGGAATTTTAATTCATACAACAATTTTATTATGGCTTCCTACTTGAAAAATCAATGTGAAACAACATATGCCAAGTCTTTGTTTAACGTTTGTAACTCAATACATTGCAAAAGATTGATAAATGTGTAAAATCTGTGTTACATGTACTGTATATACAATAACACTTTTTACACATTTTTTAGCTTTTTGTGATTTATTGAGTGTTACAAATTTAACACAGACTTTGCCAGTGTTGTTTCATACTGATTTTTCAAGAAGAAAGCAATTATAAAATTGTTTATAAATTAAAAATTCCAAAATAAATACTCAATCCCCATCTATGTGACCACTTTAAAAGGCATAAAATAATGAAAGGGGAATACCACTGTAGGAAATAAGGGCTTTATTGTAAACTTCAGATTCTGCAGAGTTGTGTCGTGATTTTACAGTACGTACATTATGTGTCGTGATTTTACAGTACGTACGTTATGTATCGAGAATAACAAAGTTGAAGCAAAGCTGAAATTTGTGCTTCATTTATTGTTGTGACAAAATAAGCATTTTAGGGAATAAGGGCATTTTATTGAACTTTGGGTTCAAGAGAGCCATTTCATGAAATTACAATACCTTGACACTAGTTCTTAATTCATTGTTCGGTGTACGTCCTTGTCATGGACATATATTTGCTCAAGGGGGTCAGCAGACATGCAGATATTCAGTGTCGTGGAGCAACAAAAATATTCCTGATCACTTAAGCAGGTTGCAACTATTACAGCTGCACTAGCAGCAACTGAACATATTTTTTGTGAATGTTTTGTTTTGTTTTAGATACAATAACTTATTCGTAATATCGTACACAGTGAACAGCATTGAATCATCTATGGGTGAACAAATTTTTTGTAGCTGTATACATGATAAAGCAAATCAAAATGATTTTGGGTCCGCACCCAAAAATCAGCGCCCTCAACAGCAATCATGATGTAAACCTATTAATTCAATACTGACAGATAAGATCAACCACTGATCTGTGGTTGTTTGATCGAAAAACAATACTATAGTTACAAACTACATGATGTAGTGTAATTTCACATGGTGACAAATTCAAAACCAAGCTTTTGCTTGAGATTTAAAACTTACCATTACACCTGTATGGATAATGTTGACTACTAATTAATAGATACAATGTCTTGACTAAATTTTAGTGAATATTTTTGGTTAGTAGATAAAAACAAATATCCAAGTTGCAGTTAGTGCAGCTTTAAAGTTAGAGGGATTGTGTAACTGTTTTCACATAATTTAATAATACTAATCTTTGTTTATACTGGATAGCTCTTAAATTATTTTATAAACTTGTCTCCCACGAAGTCCAGAGAGGGCAAACCCTCATGGGTTCAGTGTTAGGGTAGGAGGAAACTACAGTGGCCTATGAAAACCTGTTTTGCTCAGTATAGTCAAACTGAACAACATTCTTCTTATTACAGCATGGCAAATACTGACCAAGGCTCTAAACCCTGGCCAAAGTCATAAAAGACCAGTGGTTTCACAGTTCACTAACAACCCATCAACAATAATGATAACAACTAATTTGCATAGTATTTTGTCAATATTTAAATGTTTTTCATGCCATACAGTCTTGCAGACACGCTCAGTCTTCAAGTAAGCATGCAAGTTCAGGGGTTGTTAGATATGTGTGTCTTTATTATTATTATAATAATTATTATAATTAGACATTACTAACCTCGAGAGACTGTTAAACCAAATACTTTTCTCACACAGTGTCGAGATAAGAAAATACACAAATATATACATTAAAAATACATGAATATGGAAACGTACAAAGTGATGAACTGAAAAAATGGCTGTAAAATTGGTAACAGCAAGAAGGACAAAATGATAATTAGAAAAGTAACTGTTTTCTAAAAGATACCTAATGTTTAAAAGACTGATGAGGATTTAATATATACACGTACATCATTCCATATTTTTACACCATTGTATATGAATCTCTTAATAATCTCATAGTGTTATATGATATAATAGTCAATCTCTGTCTATAGTGTGGGTGTTATGAGTATAGACTTTGTGAACACATTTTAAAAACCTAGATTTTTTTCTGTTTGTTGAAAAACATTAAGCCTTGAGTCATATGTAAGCTAATCTATCATTATTGTATAATGCAAGGTGTTTTAAATTCATCCTAAATCCCAAATTGAATTTCACTCATTTGCATGTATATAATGTCACAATTTACCTGAGGGGCAATTCTTTTGTTAATCAGATAGGTTTCTTCTTAGATTAGAAACAAATTTTCTGTCATTTTCTGTGTTTCTCTTCAAAGTTTCTGTCAAGCTCATTTCACGTGTGTCTCTTCTGAGATTTGTGACAAATAGCCCATTGTAGCACACCCTGACGATACTGACAAGACGTTGGCAGAAATTTCAGATTCGCTTCCAAGAAATATTTTGACTCTGTAAGTAGAAATTTCATATTACTAAGTATGAACCCAGAGACCATGAACATTCATTCTCACAAACAAATTTTAGTTTGAGCGTTCCAGGTAGTTACTAGTTATTGTTGCGTGGGACTCTAAGGCACTCGTGAATTTGACTATTGCTGTGCTTACAGCTGTAAAGTAGCATTCAACAGCCCGAGTACAGTTACTGTGTGTAAGATCATACTTGCATTCTGTACTACTTTATGATTTAGAAGGACACTCTTGATGACGAATTGAGGTTTATAGTACATCTCATTTTTCTCCTGACAAACTTCAAGTAAATTCTGAGGGGTTTGTAAGCAGCACAAGTATACTATCTGTCAAACTAGAGGCAAGCACTAGTTGTTGTATACGGAAACAGGACTTGAGGGAAATATCATAGTAGGTTTGAAGAGAACAAGCTATAGTTTCCGAAAAATTATTCTTTCTTAGAAATTACAACGACATTTCAGTCTCACTCAAGTGACCTTTTGGTGAATCATACCTGCTCCAACTGGTAGACATCGTGCACTATTTACAGTGTTTGTTTTCAGAGAAGTTTTCTTGTGTGAGACGGAAACATCAGTGTAATTTCTAATATATAAAGAATATGCTCTCCTGCATACCCACTGAAGTCTCAAAATTCAAAAATAACTTTATAATGACAGAGGTTTCTACTATAACTTCTGTACTGTGTAAACACCCAGCAAGGATTATCATGACACAGGAGTACTACATGTAGATCCCAGATTTTCTGTGACTGTTATTAAAATATGTTAAAATGACCAGATAATTGGTATATGATCAGAGGTATATTAGTGGAGCTGGATGAACACTTTGAAAGCATCAACAGATCCAGATTTGTGTCTATGGGTGTTACAGTCAATGCAATTTCATGACATCTCTGAAACTTTACAAATAAAACAAAAAAAAACAAGTAACATAACAGATTGTTACTGCCAACTGATATTACTAGTAAAATGAAGACAAGTATTGACACATTGTTGCCATTAAAGTCACTTAATTCTGGTATATTATAGCTATTTAATATCTATCCGTATTGTAGTATCGAAGGTTAAAGGTCAAAATTGATGAGTGACATACAAGAATTCATCTATGCTTGAAGACACTGACTGTAACTCATAGTCAAAGTAATAGTTATTTGATGGGCAGGGTTCAAACTTTATTATTTTAGCCGGTTTGATTTATTTTGGTGATTCAAAGCAAAAAGTTGGTGGTCAATATTTGTATCATGTGTTAATTCTGTAAAATTCATAGCTGTAGATTTCCCTTGTATCTTTTTTTCTTGTAAAGGTTTACCTCTTAAAAACATTCCTAAATTTCAAATTTAAGTAATGCTTTCTGCTATCGATACTTGCTCTGCAATATATATAATCTGTCATTCTCTGATCTTGATGTACAGAATTTGCTGAACAACTGTGTCATCATTTTACATTCAGAAAACTATTAAACTAGGGGGCCAAATGAAACACTGAACATTGAATTTGGTGATCAAAACCCAGAAATCCAGTGGTCTTTTGATACATGACTTTTACAAATTTTGAATCCTGGTGTAAAAAATGATTTTGTCACTAGTTTGTGACTACGAAGAGCAATGCCATTCATGAAGACTATATATTCAGCACACTTGAACTAAATTATACTCAGCGGTAACAGAGGTTGTGGTAACCCAGATGAGTATTCCTGACTTTATAGCAAGTTTAAAAAAATAGCTTTACAGTAACAGATTTTGGTTACTATGGTTACCATGCACAATTTATGTAACTATATAAGGCCAAATAAAGAAAATGTCTTGAGTTCTAATTATATATTTTGCAGTAGAGATGAGCATAAAAACTGCAGCAGTAACTTGAATAGGTCTCCTGTTAGTTGTTTAAATTCTATTTATTCAGGAGAAGTAACCATGTTGATACAAAAATATACTAGGGTTAATAATTATAATTTTGTATTTTTTTAAAAAAAAACCCCACATTTTTATTTCTCATTATTTTTGATGTTTTGATTTTCAAAATATCTCTAACCATTTTTCCCTCAAACTACAAAGAAGTTATTAAAAAGAAAACAATGAATGGTTATAAAATCAAAATGACCACAATTTTTCTCTTTGGCTGAAAGCTGTTGTTTGGAAGAGCAGGGATGCTGTCATGAGGTTTACAATTTGTTTTCATTGGCACTACTTCGTGACTGAAGGCTTACATGTCAGCTACTTCATAGAATGAATTCATCACCTTCAGTCTTGCTATCTTTTATCATATTCAATAGGACATGTCGTCTGCAGTGTTTGCAAGACGTGACAGATTCATCTTTTGAGTTGCATATATAAACCGCTCAGTGTTTTTAACTATCTTTGAGATGCAGAGATGATATTTTGAGGAGTAGTTTTTTGGACAAAAGTGTCTTTAAGTTGTAAAGATGAATTTTTTTCAAAGACGTTTTTGTGTCTTATCTGTTTAAGGATTGAAGAATCAGTAGGTGTGAACAACTGTTACAGTCTTTTTAACAATGGGATTCATCCTACAGGGTATTAGCTCTCTCTAACAATCTAAAAATGAGATGATGGATGAAATATCTGAATAGAACGTGCCATCAAATCTCTTCTGGAAAGTGAATCAGTCCTTTACTGAATAATCCCAAAAGCGAGGGAGGAAAACTTGTCAAGATTGTAACTTAAAAAATTAGTTTTTGAAAGGATTGTATAAAAGGTCACACACATGTACATGTAAACTCCAATTGTATATTAAAAAATTTGTTTAATTTTAGTTGATTCCTATTTTTATTTCTGTAAGCCTGGAGTTTAAGTTACTTTTTTAGATTTGCGTACAAGCTGGTATTTCCACAGATGTATCAATTATTTTCACAACTCTTTCAGTGGGTATAGGTTATTCAGAATGTTACGTGATGGCAGCACAGGAATTTCATCAGAATGTTTGCAATGCTATATTGCCAACCATCCAATGACATTAGTGCCAATTTAATAGACATGCATATTTTAACGATCAACTCCTTCATTAGCATTAACAAGTACATGTTTCAAAGTCAAAGTCTAGTTGGAGCCTACCTGGGAGAACACACTTACAATGTAATATTGCCTCTGTCGACAGAGCCAAATTTATATACTTAGTAATATATTCTATATATATTTCTAATGCTTCTAAATGCATTAGATACAATATGAACCAAAACTACTTTGGGTCAATTTATTTTCTATAAAAAAACTACTCTTGAATTTAATTGTTTCCTGGAAAAATCCTTCCCCTTCTTATATGTCATAACTTCACGGCTTGAATTGCAAGTCATTTTGATCTACTGCTGTTCTCCCGAAAGTCCAATAATACATAAGTGGAAGACAACTAATCATGAAAAACATAGCCCAAAACCATCATTACCATCGCAGCAGCATCCACCAAACTGATTTATACTTTCCTACCTGCTCATACAACATATAGCAGGCCCTTATGAACAGAAATTACTTTTCCAAAAATAATTTTTTTTATCAGATTTTGTAAAAAGCGTAATAATCTTCAACGTCATACAGCGGATTTCGATTTAGTAACACAATCACCGAACATAGCAACAACGTATTTTCTTTTTGGTTGAACTGCGTTCACATAAACATTGGATCAGCGGTAAAAATCAAAGTGCACAACTAGAATTTGATGATGATAAATAAATACAATGTATACAACTTGTCTATTGCATTGCACATGGTTTCATACACATCGATCATTCTATAGCTTTCATAAATCAAATCACACTCATGTAATTGTAAGTTTGAATTTTATTAACATGAAATACTTTTGAACGGTGAAAACTCAATTTTTGTCAGCATATAGAGAATGGCGACTACTAGTGCATTCATGGCTGTACTGGCGTAAATTGAATTAAGTATAAAATCACAATATTAAAAGCGTATATGTACGAACACTAAAATACATTAATTAATTTTGGTAAGGAAGGAAAATAAAGTTAATTCGTACCAAATTTGATCCAACACTGATTAATATTTATTGGATTCTTTAGAACGTGGTCAATGCTGATTTAGCGGTTTTGAAAAAGCATTATTGTAATAATGTACCGCCAAAGATTGATATCGCATGTAAAACTTTTCAATCGATCATCAATACAGAAACTAGTAACTTAACTGCAGCATCTGTTGTGGGCAAGCATCCTGATCGAAGACAACCCTACACGTTATCAAAAAAAACCAAGTACTACTGACGAACCATTTGTTACCTCACAACCAGCAAACGATGACGTCGCTACTGCAGTGAACACCATGGCCACAACTCTACCGTTGAATAAAAACTCGGCAACATCAATATACCAGCAGCCCAGTGTTTTTCAGTATCCGTACTATCCATACCAGTACTGTGGTATACATCGCCAAAGATTGCCCAGTGGTACCAGACACCTGCTACTCATTCACAAACCCAAGTTGTAAGTGGCAATACAGACCGTCCCCGTTACCTGCAAGTCCACCCCAGAAACAGCCTCCACCACCACCATTACCTGCTTCTCCAGAATGGTACAATGAAGAATACAAACATTGTTTGCTATTCAGACAATAAACACTTTCAATTTCCGTTGTTAGCATGTTCCGTTCAATGCCTCATTTGTCAATACTTGAAGAGACTGCGCTGAGGATCTGGCACCATTTACTGTGTTTTGCAAACATGTTTAACATTTGACTACAATGTCTAAAGTTTTAGATGTTGTTAATAAAATTTTAATACTATTGTAACAGATCTGAATGTGTGATTCCTATAATAAGTGGAGTCTAAATTATGCTTGGGCTAATAATTTTTATTCGCAACCATGTCCACCCAACAATCAACCACATTGAAAATTGTTTACAGTAAATAAAATTCAAGTCTAGTTAATGAATAGAATGACACATCAGTTTTCTGATTTCTAAAAGCTGAACTCAATGTTTATGATGAATTCATGTACAGTTGCTTTGTAGACAAGTTGTATACATTGTATTTATTTATCATCATCAAATTCTAGTTGTGCACTTTGATTTTTACCGCTGATCCAATGTTTACGTTAACGCAGTTCAACCAACAAGAAAAGACGTTGTTGCTATCTTCGGTGATTGTGTTACTAAATCGAAATCCGTTGTATTGTGATTGATAACAAGAGGTGGAATACGTTGGATCTGTCTTTTACGATTCTGCAGAATGTGACTTCCATTTAATGGGATTGATTCTAGTAGTCATAGACTGTTCAAAACACTGACAGTAGTACATCACCAGAATAAATTAATACTTTGAAAACACATATTATATTTATCCTTTAATTTAAATTTGAAGATGACACTACACTATTCTGATTCTTTGAAGTTCATATCTAGATGGGGCCATTACTAAATTGAAATTGTAATTTTTGGGCACTTTAGTACTGTGTATAATATCTCATATCCACATGTATCACCAAGTGTCAACAAGTTGTTTTGCGGTAAGACTCAGAGTTGTTATTTTACTTCAAAGACTTTCTACCTATTATCATGATAGCCACTTGTATTTCTCATCACTACATAAACACATCTTTTAAAATTTGGCTTCATGCACAAGCAGGATGTACACATACATACATACAGTCAGTCACAGTTTGTATGTTTTCAACCACTGGTAATGATACCTTCATTTAAATGTACATGGTTTTAATGTTGCACTATATCATTTAGGTTTTAACCAGTCTACATTGTGATCTGTCATTTTGCTTTGCTTTTTATGAACTTTTTCTCGACATTGTGTAAGGAGAGCCAATAGCTCAACAATTTATTGAGATTAATTAAAGTCAATAATACTACTAATATAAAAATAATAATAACTACTTTGAAGATATGCACTCAAATTCATTTGTCGCAGTGGGGAGTGATAATGCAATGTCAAACTCTTTGACTTATTTCAAATGAAGTCATTATGTAAATGTGTTCTTGTTTATACTTTGGTGAACACTGGTGTTTAATATCAACACAATGTACATAATATTATGTAAATATCCACAAGCAGGGATGCTGATAATTACGACCATCTGGATGTGGCTATGTTAATGAGTTGATACTGATAGTATTATTATATAGTATATAGTAGTGAGAAGCAGTGCAAATCACGGATCACACTGTAGACAGGTTATATAGGTTTCCAATGGATTTTCTTACCCATGATGCTCAAAGTGAAGGCTATATGTCATAGAATGTTTCATATACTGAACAAATTAAAGACAATGGCACAGTACGTATTTTTGATATGTACATGTACCTCATTACTTAGCTAGTGTGAGAATCAATAACACGATTTCACCCTTGTTCTGTGAGAAGAGAGAGAGAGAGAGAGAGAGAGAGAGAGTGATAGAGAGAGAGAGAGAGAGAGAGAGAGAGAGAGAGAGAGAGAGAGAGAGAGAGAGAGAGAGAGAGAGAGAGAGAGAGAGAGAGAGAGAGAGAGAGAGATGATCTTTAATGTGCTAACAAGTGAATGAGATATAATTTTCGATATTTTTCTGGTTCAAGTACAGTTTTAAAGATGATGTAAATGCCAAGCCAGGCAGATATTGTAAAATGCATATTAACGTGTGTGCTAGAGTATGTGATATGCAAAGTATTAAAATGCTGCACAGCTATGACAGTTTTCTTTACCATACTGTTACAGTATACATGTATGCACACCCAACTCTCAATATACTTCTGAGTCATTTTTGTCTTAAAGGGAAACACCACTACAGGAAATATAATAAAAACATTTTTATGAACTCGTGAGTTCTTAAGAGTCATTTTGTGATTTTACATCACTGATCATTATGTAAAATCATAAAACGTCTGTCCTGTACTCAATGCTTAAATGTCTTTATTTCCTTCCTTGGTATATCCTTTTAATAAGTCAGCAATTGAGGCGACAGGCTGAGTATCCTCTCAGAATGTAACAGTGTATCTATCTATCAGTCAAAGGTAGTGTACATAGCAATACCCGTAACTTAACTTGCTAAAGGTGATAACTAATTGAATACCTGCGGACAATTGTGACTAGATTAAATTTAGTATTTCGTGTCCCTGAAGGGCAATACAATTAGTCAATTACCCATGAAATCTTATACTGAACACGAACTACTGCACATTCAGGTATTGTTCACAATTGTCAAAATCTAACTAGATGAAAATCTCTATTTGAGCAGAAAAATTAACGAAATCAAGCTTGGTACAAATTTTATGACAGAGTTTAACAATTGGTGATGCGAAAAGACCATTTGAAAACATGATTAGATCACGCAATATAGTTGGGATGACAAAGAAACATCTGTCAGGGAAACATCCTTTACAATCTTGTTAAGCAGAGTTACACAATCAGCAATTCTTAATCTGAGTTGTGCAGGAAAGAGGTAAGAATTTTGACAATCAGGGCGTGAATTTAAGTTGCTTGGGTTGTACTTAGTCTACATTGAAGCACAGTCAACTATTATATGTACCAGAGATTATTGCATTTTGTACATGTACCAAGATTACTTGCACTGGTGCACACACATAGTGGTGGTATACACACTGCAGTACAATATTGAAAACATTATTGCATACCCGAATTCAAATGATATGCAAATGAGGACATGATCGTGACAAGGCCTTCTTAAGTCATTTGACATGGATTTTCCTTGGCTGATTGAAGAAAAAATAAATTGGAATAATAAGTAATGCAAGATTTGACTTTCATAAAAATCTAAATATTGTTTCTGTCTTTATAAAGGTTTACAATTTATAAAAAAAATCCCCTTTAAAGCCATACAAATGTTTAAATAACATCATTTTGTTTGAAAAATATAAGTCACCTGTTAATTTTCTATCAGTCCATACACTTGTGAGATTCAATCCCAGGTTCTCAATAGTAAAGCCATATTGATTAGGATCATTGTTTTCTTCAAGATCAACTTTTCCATAACTCTTTCAGCAACAGTTCTTCACTCCTAAATTTTACAATTCAAAATCAAACTGGGCCTTAACATTAACTAAAGCACAAACTTTTGTATGCAATATTAAAGCCATGAGAGTTTGAAATATTGCAAGCTTTCACCAAATTTGTTGGCTTCCTGGGTCTTATTTCCTCTTGTTAAATCAAGCAAGTCAGCAACCACATAATAGTAATAATAATTTAGTTTCTCAAAAATTTCAAGTTACACTTCGCCTCAGTGCTCTTTACAAATTGCTATAAGTACATCATAAGTATCATATCAAATCTCTTGGTATTTATGTTGATACAATGAAACACTATATTGAAACCTTAAGTGATCAAAAATTGTGATAAAAAATTACTCACAAAATTACAATAAAGCAGACAATATTTCAAACTGTCCAGGCTATTACATACGAAAGCTTGTGCTTTAGTTAATGTTATGTTAACTTGATGAAAAATGATATATTGCTAATCTTTCCAGAAAGCGAAATGAAGAAAAATTAGTTGTCAGTATAACTATGTAAATAAAGTTAACAAGACATGACATTAGAGAATTTTTATATCGTACTCACTGTTATGGAATGTAACAGCTCGGAACATTACTGGTGAAATCATTAAGAGCCAAACTGAGTAAAATAATCAGTTTTAATTAAATATCAAACTAATCTTATTAAAGTTGAAAGAGTATTTTCGTATCTGCCAATTATGGAAAATCTGTCAAGTTACACATTTCTGAGTTACAAAGTGTTAATGAAATTGAAATAAAACTGTATTGGTGTATATGTCAAAACAATGAATTTGCTTCCAGAATATGTTTGGCTGTAAGTAGAAATTTTCATTCATTTGAGAATTATCCAGTGAAATCTGTCACACCATATGAGCAGGACTCCATGTGGTGTTAATTTGTGCAATTTAATAATGCCATAAGTAAAATTTTGACAGCTTGTTTCGTATTGTCGCATAAAAGATCTACAACCTGTTAAATTGAAGAAAGTGGTGTCTGAGTATTGCATGTGCTTCACAATAAATATATCCATGGAAGAATTTGGAATATGGCCCTCTTTTAGTTTGCCATCACCTTTTAGTTTTGCAGTCGTATGCACACTATTTCTTAATATTTCATCAACATTTCATGTACTGCTCTGTCATCAAGAAAGTCATAAATTCCGATTCATGACAAATGTGTTTGTTACCAAAGAATGTAACACTGTGAAAAAGAAACAAATGATTAGTACATAAGCCTCTAAATGAAATTTTTCCCTCTGTTAAACCAAAGAGGTTGTTTCAGATTGTTGCATAAGCTTTAAAGGCAAGTCCATTCTCATATTCAAAAGAGATGTTTTACACTGAAGGGTATATGCACTCGGGATGCAGTACTGTAGCGGTTTCTCTATAATCACTCTCACCACTCTGCAACTGCTACAGATCACCCTATATAAAGCT
Source organism: Glandiceps talaboti (assembly GCF_964340395.1). NCBI lineage: Eukaryota > Metazoa > Hemichordata > Enteropneusta > Spengelidae > Glandiceps > Glandiceps talaboti. Next base: position 20,224,213 of record NC_135561.1, on the reverse strand, counting down.
CCCATCTAAAATATGTTCCGGATGTGGAGCACATTTTTAAACCGTTTTTTTAATTTTTTTAGACAGTATCCCTCACCTCTTTGAAAGTCAAGCATATCCTATATCACAGACTATAACTGCGTCATTCTCGATCGGATTAATGCTTCCTCAGTGTTATTTTCATGTGAAAATCATACTATTTTCTCGATGTTTCAGCTAACTTTTTTAGATTCTGCAGACATGTTGACTAATACTGCACATGCTCCATGCACTGGCACGACATCGTAATAGACTGCCGAGTAGCACTCCCGTGTTGTGGTTTGGAGTATTAGTTGCCGTTTTTATCATGAAAATGAACTGATTCAAGTATTTACATAGTGAATTTTGGTATTGAAGCTAGGGAATTGACTATCTTTATGAGAAAACCCTGGAAGTAATTGCCAAGAGATTTTAGATTAGCCATACTGGTAGACAGAATTGTAGCTTTGTTTTGGTTTGCAAACCCCGTAAGAGAAAAAATACAACGAAAAATGGTGAGTCACAACAACATAAATTATGAAATAGACTAAAAAAACATTGTAAACAAAAACAAAGCTACAATTATTGCAGCTATATACCACTATGTAACCTTCTTACTTAATATACTCTCGCTATATACGCCCCAAAGGAGATTTGACTTGTTGTTTATAGCTAACTTTACATGATGAATAAAGTATAGCAAATACTTACCAGACTGTCAAATTATGGAATGCGTAATAGATACATCAATATTGTAAATTTTCATCATTCTTGAGTGTAGTCAATTCTCAGTTGCATTGTCAATGAAAATCACTCATTCTACTACAGTGAATATAGTAGAATGCTATCCTGATTATAATTTATGCGTATAAACGGTCGTCTGGTGTTGTATTTGTACAATGTTCGTAAGTAACCTTATCAGCTTGTGTTCACCGTAAAACTTTTACATCCTGTACCATTTGTATAATTGATGTTGAGTCCAATAAATACCCTTTGGTAATATTAAGACTCTTGGAAGGGAAGTCTTGTCTAAATCTCTTGTAATACCTTGTTATTTAAGGTTTCATGTACTATATCTTTGTATAAAGGATTTTCCATATTCCTTCACTTTTTGTACACGCAACCTCAAAATTTAGGTTCAGGCAGGCTGATTTTTGTTGTCTAAATTTTACATTGCCATATGAAAGGAAAGACAAACAATGATATTTCATAAAGATTTAATCTTTCTCATCAGCTTTTCTACACATTACTTTAAAATTTCGTTTCAGACAATATGATTCTTGTTTTTCCAATTTGGTATTATTCTATATTTAGACAATACATTGTATATATCTGGAAGGAATATGGCTAATATCAAATTGTTACTTATAATCTTTATAAAGCTTCAAGTAATGTAATTCTTACTTCCTAAGTCCTTCTATTTCCGACTTTTTATACAAATTTTCGTGGAATTCATGTCTTGCTGTCAGATGTTTTCATATGTAAGCTATTTACTCATGCATGTGTGTCATTTTTGCATGGAATCCTCTTGAATTCTGTATGAAACACCTCAGGGTCTAGAAACTACAGGCTTCATTACGACACGGTATGTACACTGTACAGTCATTTTCCATTGAGTAAGAAGGAGAACATGCTCTGGCGTGTGAGAATAATCAAAGCATCTGCAAGGTAAACAGGTGAAAGAAAGAAGATATCAGAAAAATCACTGCAGCTTTATTCCACCAAAAAACAAAATTCATATTCTAGATCAGATAGTGAATGAGTCCTCATTCAAGTGTCTACATCCATATTATCAAAAGACAGCTTTCTTTTTTATATACCATGAACTCTTTGACCTTGACCTCTATCTTCAAGGTCAACAGTGAATGCATTTTCTGTCAGACAAATTCTAGAATTTGATCTAGAATTTGATGAATTTGTCTGACAGAAAAGGAAACATTCTTACTGTGCCCTGTAACAGCAGGTGTGTTGGGGTCAGACTCAAACAAGTTACGAAATTCAAAGAAAACAATTTGTATATCAATGTTGTATTATTATATATCAGCCTGTAATGTCAGATTTCTGAAGTGATTTCTGCTCATGGTAAATTGGCATGTTTCAGTGATTAATCAAACATTCTAATTTACTTATTATTTTGATACAAATATGATGAAAATTATGCACAAATTCAAGATCAGTCCCTTTTATAGCTCATTGAAAACTAAATTTATGGAAGTATTAGCCATAAATATGAGCTGAACTGGAAACTGTCAAAATCAAGTAAAATATCAACAAAACCTAGTATTATACTTATAAGTGAATGTATCTCCTAACAACATTAAATATTGAATTACAGAATTTACAACCCAACTCATTTAGATATTTACCTAGAGCACAGGTCTTTGTCCTAGTTAGTGATTCTCATCTCAGAATGATAATAAAAATCATAGTCAACCATAGATTGTAAGCACAGCTCTTCATTAAAGGGGCTTGGACCAGATCTTATATTTTTGTGTGGCATTTTTCTTTCATATGAATAATTACATTATGTTATTGCACTTACTTGATGTCTGATTACCAGTAGTAACCATGAGATAAGTAGCATAACTGCCAGGCAAACCAAATATAAAAGTATTTTTAGGTGCTTTTTGGGTGCATTCGAATAAAGCCATTGACCTAAGAAATATGAATATGTAACTTGATACACAAGGTTGTTTGAAATGACAAACCCTGGAGCTTCAGTAGAAAGTGATGAAGTATATTGTCTTGCAAGACAGCTGCCTATTAAGTACTTGAAGTTGACCTTGTGTATCTTGTGTATTGGGAGGCTGAGAACATGCCCAATCATATAGGGGGAGAAGCTGGAAAAGGGCTTGTTACCAAGAATCAAATAAAAAGAAGATAGAGGCATAGAAACATGAAGAAAATGATTTTCTTAATTTTTTTAACTTTTAAAAAAAAAATTGACCAACCGACTCGTAGTTGCTATGGAAAAGTAATGAGAAACAGACAGAAAATAAGGTCACACTTATAGAAATTACTCCAATTTCCTATTTGAAGGCATTTCAGAGAATTTAAACTATATAACTGACTATATTTATTCTGCTGAGTAGTTATAAATCCATACAAACAAATACTAGACATCCATAATTCCAATACAGTAACTCTGGTAGTGTGAGATCTTTAAGAGTTAAGAAAAATGTAATTTTACAAAATAGCGATCAGAATGAATATAGTTAGTAATTTCAGTCTTTACCCTTATTAGAGCTAACCAATGAAGTTTCATAAGAAAGTTATTATTGCATTTGATAATTACCATGTTTTCTGCCTGTGCTTGAAAATGAAATTTTTCATAATAGTTATGTAGGAATTTTAAAATCCTTTTTTTGTCATGCCTAAGCTGTTTCATTAATAATCTAAGTTGTATTAAAATTATCTTGTTCAGAATTATAAAAAAACCTGAATTCTGATAATAGATAGTTGATGTCCACTAGTTTAATATTCACTCATCCCTATCTTATCTAAATCTAAACAGTATACTGTATACCGGATTATTACTACAATGTATACTTATTTTCGCGTAATGACCACGAGTCAATGACCGCATGTAATTTATGCACACTGGTGACTGGCACACTGTGAGTTGTACTTCCATGCGCACACTAAAGTCTAACGACATTGAGAACACAATTTTTGGTTGGTACTGTTGATTTTTAATTCTTCCACTGGTATGAACAGCTTCTGGACACATGTGAATCATCAGTTCAACTCCCTTTTTGGAAAACATATCGATCTAAATCTTTTCTATTATGAAGGTGTAAATTGGCTGTGCTAGTTAGTGTACATGTTAATGAAGGGTTAGGAAGTGATGTCAGATGTAGTACATGTAACTATCAACTTTATGATCAGTATCATTTTCACTCAAGTAGCCGTACGTGAATTTCAGCGAGAAAAAAGTTGTGATTTCAATTTCCAGTTTATAAGGTATAGAGTGAAATTTGCCTGTCAGTAATTCACTCCTTCAGTCTGTGTGGTAAGAGGTAATTAACCTTTAGTGAACTTGTATAGAAAAATAGGCAAAGATTTACGTTTGTAAGGAATGGTTTCCAGTTTTGTTGATAATAAGACTAGTATAAAGGAGATCATACTTATTCTAGCTATATGTGGCTAAGCTTTAGGTTATGGAGGAATTTGTGTCAGTTTGTTGAAATGACTACTGAAATGGAATTGGGGAATTTTGGCGCCATGTGTCTTGCTAACAACCACTGCCGCAGGCATTCTCAAATCATTTTCATAAGGGTATGATTGCATGACACTTTTGTTATGTGTTATTAGTCGACAGAAGAATCACTACAAACATTATACTGGAATATGTATTCTAAACTAGAGTCTTGGTCTCCGTAGGGTGCTGAATGGTTGACTAGACAGGTGTTCTAGCCACACAGCATGCAAACTTAGTATTCAAATTTCCATATTTTTGGACAATCATGTTTCATCACTTGCAACCTTGGAGGAAATTAGCATAAAATTAGCATATCGTGTGTTGATGTTCAAGTACAAAGGTCACATTTCTGCATTTGGCCAACTCTATGTCAATAACTTGACATGTAAATTATAGACATCATGTGACTTATTCAACCAATCAGCTTCTCTGCCAGTATCCATTCAAATGACTAAATTTAAATGAGTGAGTTTGTAGGCTGTGTTGATCTGAAAGAATACTTACCAGGTTGACCATTTAGCTTTCTACGGAGGCTGAGACAGACTTTTCTGATACTGAGAGACCTCTTTTGAAATCTTACCCTGTATTGAAATAATTAATTCTAAAATTGAAATTAAGGAATATTGTCCTGAATGATACAAAATACACTTTTTCACAATTTTTGTGAGTAATTTGGAATACAATTCATTTGTATATGTGAAAATAGTAGACATCACAAGTCAATGATATATTTGTATATGTGAAAATAGTAGACATCACAAGTCAATGATATATTTGTATATGTGAAAATAGTAGACATCACAAGTCAATGATATATTTGTATATGTGAAAATAGTAGACATCACAAGTCAATGATATATTTGTATATGTGAAAATAGTAGACATCACAAGTCAATGATATATTTGTATATGTGAAAATAGTAGACATCACAAGTCAATGATATATTTGTATATGTGAAAATAGTAGACATCACAAGTCAATGATATATTTGTATATGTGAAAATAGTAGACATCACAAGTCAATGATATATTTGTATATGTGAAAATAGTAGACATCACAAGTCAATGATATATTTGTATATGTGAAAATAGTAGACATCACAAGTCAATGATATATTTGTATATGTGAAAATAGTAGACATCACAAGTCAATGATATATTTGTATATGTGAAAATAGTAGACATCACAAGTCAATGATATATTTGTATATGTGAAAATAGTAGACATCACAAGTCAATGATATATTTGTATATGTGAAAATAGTAGACATCACAAGTCAATGATATATTTGTATATGTGAAAATAGTAGACATCACAAGTCAATGATATATTTGTATATGTGAAAATAGTAGACATCACAAGTCAATGATATATTTGTATATGTGAAAATAGTAGACATCACAAGTCAATGATATATTTGTATATGTGAAAATAGTAGACATCACAAGTCAATGATATATTTGTATATGTGAAAATAGTAGACATCACAAGTCAATGATATATTTGTATATGTGAAAATAGTAGACATCACAAGTCAATGATATATTTGTATATGTGAAAATAGTAGACATCACAAGTCAATGATATATTTGTATATGTGAAAATAGTAGACATCACAAGTCAATGATATATTTGTATATGTGAAAATAGTAGACATCACAAGTCAATGATATATTTGTATATGTGAAAATAGTAGACATCACAAGTCAATGATATATTTGTATATGTGAAAATAGTAGACATCACAAGTCAATGATATATTTGTATATGTGAAAATAGTAGACATCACAAGTCAATGATATATTTGTATATGTGAAAATAGTAGACATCACAAGTCAATGATATATTTGTATATGTGAAAATAGTAGACATCACAAGTCAATGATATATTTGTATATGTGAAAATAGTAGACATCACAAGTCAATGATATATTTGTATATGTGAAAATAGTAGACATCACAAGTCAATGATATATTTGTATATGTGAAAATAGTAGACATCACAAGTCAATGATATATTTGTATATGTGAAAATAGTAGACATCACAAGTCAATGATATATTTGTATATGTGAAAATAGTAGACATCACAAGTCAATGATATATTTGTATATGTGAAAATAGTAGACATCACAAGTCAATGATATATTTGTATATGTGAAAATAGTAGACATCACAAGTCAATGATATATTTGTATATGTGAAAATAGTAGACATCACAAGTCAATGATATATTTGTATATGTGAAAATAGTAGACATCACAAGTCAATGATATATTTGTATATGTGAAAATAGTAGACATCACAAGTCAATGATATATTTGTATATGTGAAATTAGTAGACATCACAAGTCAATGATATATTTGTATATGTGAAATTAGTAGACATCACAAGTCAATGATATATTTGTATATGTGAAAATAGTAGACATCACAAGTCAATGATATATTTGTATATGTAAAAATAGTAGACATCACAAGTCAATGATATATTTGTATATGTGAAAATAGTAGACATCACAAGTCAATGATATATTTGTATATGTAAAAATAGTAGACATCACAAGTTAATGATATATTTGTATATGTGAAAATAGTAGACATCACAAGTTAATGATATATTTGTATATGTGAAAATAGTAGACATCACAAGTTAATGATATATTTGTATATGTGAAAATAGTAGACATCACAAGTTAATGATATATTTGTATATGTGAAAATAGTAGACATCACAAGTCAATGATATATTTGTATATGTGAAAATAGTAGACATCACAAGTCAATGATATATTTGTATATGTGAAAATAGTAGACATCACAAGTCAATGATATATTTGTATATGTGAAAATAGTAGACATCACAAGTCAATGATATATTTGTATATGTGAAAATAGTAGACATCACAAGTCAATGATATATTTGTATATGTGAAAATAGTAGACATCACAAGTCAATTATATATTTTAAAGTTTCAAATAATTTAAGTGTTTTTAAACTGCAGAGATTAAAGGGGTACAAGTTATGCATATTTTGGCGTAGTTTTTACTGCAAAGGTACTCACAGTATTGTACTTGAATTGAATTGAATTTGAATTTGAATTAATGGGTAAGAACAAGCTATGCTTGATAAACCCCATGTCTATTACTCAGGTAACTGTCCAAGTTCGATTTAAATAAGTTGGTGGTTGAGGATGTCACAACGTAGTCCTTACTTACTGGATCACACTTAACTATCACTTACAATTGACTGAACTCAAACCTGGTATTAAGATATAACCCATCAGCAATCCGATGATGAAATTTATCATACATAAAAATATAAAAAATGTTCAGGAAATCGCAACTATGGAATCAACTGTTTTAACCATACCAGAAGGCAATTGTAATATTATAGAAGACATACACTGACAATAACATTATACTAGAATGTAGTGTCACTGGAGTTTTTAAAAGCTTATAAACTCCTCTTGTGTCATTTTAAATTTCTTACATCGAAATCATTTGAAGAGAATTCTACTCGATGGATGCTAGTATTATGACAAAAATATGCAGTGTTCGCGGTTACGCAAAAAAGTGCGTATTATACGTAGTTGAAATTTTTCGTACGCATTTTTTTGATGGCAATGCGTTTGACTGTACGTAAAATACTGGCGTCTATTAGTATTATTAGGGCAATTTTGATAACGAAATGGCGTTTACATGTAATAGTCCCTCCAACCAACGCACAGATACAGCTTGAAATCGCAACATGTTGGCAAATTTTCTGACGCGATTTTTGCTTTGTGAGATTGCGACCCAATAACAACTAGCTATTCCGTCACCGTGGTGTTTCATGAAATTGTAAATTGTAACAGTTTGAGCAAATTATTTCGCGCGATTTGTACATGTGTCTGTCTATCACTGACACGACAGCGTGTGTGGTGAAAAGCAGCGTAGCTACCTGTAACTGTTGCCACCATAGGTCATAGATCATGTCAAAGCAATCCTCGTTGCTGTCTTTCAGCTTTAGTACTTCTAGCAAAAAAAACATCGGAAGTATCGCAAGATGAATCTAGTTCAAGTTCAAACAGCAAAAGGGCCGACATGCCAACCCAGTCTACTTCAGAGTCTACCAGTGCCACGACGTGCACCGCTACCGTGTCCACGAGGGAAATTGATAACAATGTGTATCGTGGTCATTCTCTGACTTACACAGCTGCAAATCATATCCAAGATTATGCAAATGTAAGGCGTGGCTTCATAACGCATCTAATCGAACGACTGCAAGCACGATTTCCCAGTGAATATACCAATTTACTAACGTGCCTCGATAAAGTTCTAAATGCTAGCAAATTTCCAGATCGTGATGTTGAGATCCGTGATTACGGTACAGTGTCTCTGGCAACACTGATAGCCCACTTTGGTGCTAATCGCGTTGAAGATGGCGTGCCAATGGTAGCCCCAATACATGGGCCCGATTTGCAAGCCGAGTTTACTCAAATGAAACTGACTTTGCGTGCCCACGGACGACCCAATTTCAATGAATCTTGTCGTATTCTGATTACCGACTATGCAGAGCTATTTCCAATGTTCCGTTTCAGTGTTAGCCTGCATAGCTCTAGTGATTCCGGTTTCTTCCGTGCCCTGTGAAAGGGGATTCAGTTGCCAAAACCGCGTACTCATGACACAACGTAATCGACTAGTCACTTGGTGACGAGCATGCTGACGATCTGATGCTACTTACAATGGAAGGACCACCGGTTGTAGAGTTTCGTTTTGATCGAGCAAGGGAAATTTTCACTTCTTGTGCAAAGAGAAATCTAGTTAAAATCTAGAGACCCAGTAACATTTTTTATGATTATGAAGTTTTACAACTGTTAGGTTACAATGTTAGTTACCATGCCAAGCTGCATGCTGTCAGTGTGATCAAGTTGTGATCATCTGTCAAGTTGTGATCAGTTTCGTATAATTTATATTTTTCATTAATTTAAAATGTATTTCTCTGTATCAGTATGAATACCTGTACATCAAAAATTCATGTTATTAAAAATGTCCTCTTCATCGTAAACATTTACTATGAGTGTCAACAAAATTAATTACGACATTTTTGCCCATGGTTGAATGCGGAAGTAGCCTGTACGCATTCATATGACGACGATACGCTATTATGCTTAGCCTTTGCGTACGTGAAACGCTTTGTCAGAATGTCGACCGCGAACACTGAATATGTACAGCATATATTTATTATATGTATCAATTATAAAATATATAAATTCCAAAATGTATTATTACACATAATGTATGACTGTACTAATATATATAGCAAATATACATGTTTAATAAGTATGTAATACATAATATCATATGTGTACAGTATTATGTATGATTATTGTGAATTATATATGAAATGACATGTGTCAAACCCACATTTACTGAATTTAAGATATGCCTAGTAACAAGACCACACCCATAGCAACAATTAAATGATGGTGTATATTGCAGATATAACGTACAACATGGATGGGTAGCCATGGGATTAAATCTTCAAAAAATGATTGCAACAAGAACACATAATCATAATAGAAAATTAAAAGTTTACTCGCAACAGTTGTGCTACAACACCATTGACGATTTTTTATTTATTTAGTTGCTTGAATTGGAATACAGTGATCAGTACTGTGTTACCTTGATAACAGCATCTGATGAATAGATAAAAAGGGCATACCAGTTCATTGCATTAAACCCACCAAAGTGATGATTATTTTCTGATGTTGCTCTTGTCTTTTAGTTACCATGACAATCACATTGAGTAGAATGCAATCCTTTGAACAGTAATGAAGCAGAAGAATTGTGACATAAAAGACGGTTTTTTGTAACCATGGAAACATTACTGGAGTGGAAACGATGGAAAAGTCCTTGCACAAAAAAAAAATCCAGCTGGATGTCTGTAGATGTATAATTTTTTGAAGTAGACCAGTTGCCCTGTACACGATGCCCTGGTAACAGTGGTATGCATGTTTCTCACTGAAGAGTATTCAAATGTTCGCTGTCAAGCTGACTTCGTTATCATCAATCTCCATGAACCACCTCCTCGAAATGTCATCGTGATATTTCCTCTCACATTATACATCCATTGCATGTTTCCTGAGATATATCATTTACTGTGAAAGTTGTGATACACTATTCCATATCTTGTATGTTGATATTGATATTCTCTCAGTTGATGTCATTTTGGAATACTGTCGCTGCTCACATGGTTGAAACCTTAAAATACCTAGCACTCAAATGTCTTGGTGACATTTCCTCTTTCTAAATTGATACATTGTCTGTTTCCTGAGAAATATCATTTTCTTTGAAAAGTTATGAGCAATATTCCATATATGTACTTGTAGATGTAGATGAATTGAAAGCACTGTATTGATGTCAATTGTAACCTAGCCCTTTAATGTCATTTTAAAACACTTGCTGTTCACACAGGTGAAATCTTAAGAATAACTAATAACTGGTTTTGGTTTTGCTTGGCTAAATCAAGGTGTTGAAGATGAAGGTGGTTTTATTGAGGCCTTAAAGCAGAGATCTCGCGATATTTATATCCAGTCATGGAGTTCTGGCTTGTTGAATTATTCTAAACTGGATAAATATCGTGATTTCAAGATCAATTTTATGTGTGAGTTTTATCTTTCAACTTAATATCGAAGATAGTACCATGAGATTTGCTTTGTGTAGATTTAGAGCTTCAGGACACCAACTCAGAATAGAATCCGATCGTAAATTAGGTATACCTAGACAACACAGAATTTGCCTCCTGTGTAAGAGTGGGGAAGTTGAGGATGAATATCATTTTTGCTTAGTTTGCCCACTTTATAAAGATTTGCGTGAAATGTACCTACCCACATACTTTTATACAAACTGTACATATCAAAAATTTGTTCTCCTTTAATATGCAGTTAGAGAACTCAAATGTTAAACAACTAGCTAAATATATTTCCTTTGCAAGAAAACGTAGAGAAAGACATCTGTTATAGTGATTCATTTTAACCCACCCTCTGTGTCATTGTATGATTTCATTTCATTGAGTGATTTGTACCATAGGCCGGTGGCCAAAGTACGAAATAAATTATTATTATTATAATTATTATTATTATTATAACTCTCAACTTGAAAGCAACCAACTGGAACCATACAACCAGTCTATAAAAAAGATAGAACAAAGTGTTGTACCAAGGATGTATGTGTAACTGTATGTCTTATGATTGTAAGATTCTGAGGGTGTGCTGGAGTAAGACAAAATCCCCCATGATGCATTAGTACCAGTGCAGTGTGCTCTGGGTATCACCTTACACAAAAACATATACATCTATATAGAGCAGCTTAATTTACATGTGAAAGGTAAGAAATACATGCAAGACTTTTTATGAAATACTTAGAGGTAAAAAGAGTCAAGTCCCTAAATGGCAGGAGATCATTTTAATGTGTGATAAAGAATTTGCTGGTTCATGACAATTTTGAAATAGAGAATTTGGTTGCCATGTTCTTCAGGTTGTTTATATTAAGAATTGTTCATAATATGATGATCCCATAAGTGATCTGCAAATTACAGCTAAAAATGTGTCTTTTTGGTCAAAAATCTATAATTCCAAAACTATCAAGCAGATTGGGCATCATGAAGCTGTATTCACAATGTAATGATTCCATCAGCAGTATACAAATTAGGTCTAAAAATGTCAATTTCGGTCAAAACATTATATCTTGAAACTGCATGGTGAATGGGGTTGAAAAATGGTGAGGATGTTTCCGGAGGTGTTATTCTGCAGTTATTGTTTATGACACAATTTGCCTTAGCATCCATGACCATGTGCCTTTGCAAAAGTGAAATGATGATGCATATTACAAAGATAACAACAGGGATGGCTAGGTAAGTGAATACAGATTCAAAATATCACTATGCAAATATGCCTAGCAACAGGACCATGCCCATAGAAACAGCTTATGGTTTATATTGATGAAAAGTGGGAAGGGCAGGCAAGTTAGTAAAGTTTCAAAAGGTGTATGCAAATATGCTTAGGAACAAGACCACGCCCATAGCAACAGGTAAATACAGTTGCGCCAGAACACCATTGTTGCTATTTATTATAAAGCAGTTTCACACTCTATGCTCAAACCACTTTACAAGTATTACTCCTGGTATGGACCTATAATGGCACAACTGCACTTTTTACTTCAACTACATGGGAAGCATACAATCCATTCCAGCCTCCTCTATTAGCACTTTGAATCAAAACATTTACATTGCAACCTCTATCCTACCTTGTCCCCAATTATGCAGCTGAGTTGATTGGTACAGATTGTAGTTCAAATCTTGCCAAAAGACTTGCCATTCAGAAACAAACAACACTAGCAAGTCTCAGACCCACAACCTACAGATTCTAAGCTGACCACTCTAGCCATGTTACTGTCATGACTCCATGAACAATGAACATTAAAACTATGAAGTTATAACAACAAGTTATTGTCCTGTGTTTACATGTATGTGTTTGTTTTGGAACATTTTTCAGTGACTCCGTAGTCAAACAAAGTAAAGTTTAATGCTAGAACTCAACAGATGGCGCAAACGTCTACAACTCATCATGAAAGGTTAACAAGTGGGTGTAAATGTCTTACATATTATCACTTCAAGAGACTACAATGAAACAAAAAAGTCACGTTTGTAGACAGTAGAATGAAATCTGATGCTAAATACACAAGAAACTTGATATCATTTTTATTATATAGTAGAGGTAGTGATACTTAAAACACCTTTGATTGGTACTTACGGGCACGGTATTATATGCCAAATAACTGGGGGACACCTTATATTATACATTGGCAAGAAACTATTAAAAGTAAATTATTAATGAAGGTAATTAAATTACTTTTTCCACACATTACAATGTATGTAATAACTGTAGTGCGTACTAACTGCTATATTGTACTTTTCTTCTTCATTCCATCAGTTCTACTCTGATGACATCATAGATTTCCCACACTTTCAGTAGTGGTAGACTTTAGCTCATAGAAAGGTTAATCTGAAAAATATCAGCTATCAATCACTTTATTGGACATTTTACATGTTATCTCAAGTTAGTTTTTCACAATATATGAAGTCCAATAGTGGGATTTATTCATACTATTGATATAGTCATTCGATTAATGAGAAAGTGCTTGCAGAATGCAGTAATGTTCAAAGGTTCTGGACAAGAAAGCTAAGTAGAGGTGTTAAAACACTCTCATAAAAAGATGCGTCTTAATGTCATTGATGTGTAAACCCATCATTTAAAGGGATAAGACAACTGTCCGTAAAGATTTGATTGGATTTGTCAGCCAGGAAAGGATTTATAAACTATAAGGGTCACCATGTCCTATATTCAATATGTTCCAGTAGTATTTATACTGATTTCATCATGTCTTTATGTATATATGATAGTAATAAAAGTTACATTAACCTTCTTAGTATAAATGTTCATTAGTATACGATAGTAATGGTAATGTAACTTATATACCTACTTCATGTAGTTCGTATTAATATCCATGTAGTAAAGGAAATCAGGATAACTGCTACTAAGACTGGAACACATTTCATCTAGGGCACAGTAACTCTATCAATTCATTAGATATGCCTCGAGGACAAGTTTCCTTGAATATCAAAGTTCATTAAATCTCTCCAAACTTCCTGGAAGCTTGCTTGTGGACCTTATGTATGGGCTAATTAAAGTAATTTTGTGTACATTGTCATCTTTTTAAGGAATTCATAAATTTTCTATTTTCCCATTGAGACTACATTCTCTGGCCATATTGGATTCTAAAATGGCGGCCATATTGGATTCTAAAATGGCTAAATTTTGATAACATTTTGTCCTCTATTACAAAATTTTGTATGGTAACCCCTGATTTTTATTTTGTATATTAATTGAGAATAAGTTGAAGTTTTCTTGAATAAAGTAACAGAAAATTTAGTTTAAGAGTTTATTTCTGAGGAGCACTCAACGTTAAAGTACTGTAACTCTTATTACATTATATACTTGTACCCAGCGTGCGAAATTAACGCTGGTCCTTCGGCCCGAGACCAACAGATTTCCGTTCAGACCGACAGTTTTTCAGAATTACAACAACATATCGGTCCTTATGACCGATTGAAATTTGGAGTAAATAAAAACATTTATTCAAAGATAGATCCAATTTCACCTACATGAATCTGATCTTGTGTTACCTATTTTACTCTCGACATCTCGTTTGAGTCAAGCAACACAGAGCGAGCTTGCTATGTGTTGTTGTCAATGTTGATACATGTATCATGTTTACATATGACGTAGCATATTGCATTTACTTTATGAAATTATGTTAGCAAACACATGATTGGCTGAATTTCTCGAATTATTTGTGTCTTGACTAATCAGAACGTCTTAGACATTAAGACACATTTTACGCATTCAGCGCATGTGTCTATTTTACATAGTGTATGAAACTTTTAACGTGTTTGAGACAGTTTCACATTGTATTTATAAAGTATATGGCGATATTTAGAAGGCGACAATGAGCTTCCGAAGAAGAAGACGAAACAGACAATGTTTTTAAAGGCTGGTGTTAAATCTGGTAAATGTTAGCGGGTTTCCCGATCAATTTACCAGAGTTCCCCATGTGTGTGGCCATGATCAAAACAAACTAACGGAAAACATATAAACTACTCTGAAAATGGCGTTTTAACTAATAAAGAAGGCAGGTACACTTCGTAAGATATCTCCAGTACGATAGTTTTTTTTTTGTAAAAACAGTAAAAGAAATGCGTAGTCTGATTGCTTTCAATTTGATGCATATGATAATATATGTCCTGTTATGTTGTAATCAACGTATAAACTTAGAAATGTTGCATTTTCGTTGCTATTGTTGTATCTGGAAAAATACTGCATCATGCCAAACACGGGTACATATTGGATGACACAGGACAGTACAGTCAACACATCACGCTCCCACGTCAATTAAACTCGCACTGTAAGACATGATTAGCCGTAGTTCTCTTCATCATGTTCAGATTTCTTACACAAACAGTCGAGTCAGAGACGATACTCAATACACCACGGTAGGGTATACGGGTAGGGCTTCATGGGGGGGGGGGGGGGGGGGCTTCAGTACATATTTGTAAGGACTGAAGGAAGGCGAAACCGCTCCGTGTCACTGTGTGGATGGAAGTTGAAATAAAGCGAATACACAGTTTCAAGAGGGATAGTTATGCAACAAAACTTTCTGCTATGATGAATTTGTGGTCTAAGTTTGCTAAGGGTGTGAAAGCTACATCAGCTGTTAACACAGACAATGAATCTGACTATGGATTATGTGATTCATAATTTTGTGAATCGTACAGAGAGTAAGGAGAGGACTGTTATCTCTTAGAGATTGCAGATAATGTAGATTTATTGATTCATTCACCCATATTATCTACAATCTATGGATCTGTATTTCTATGGTGGAATGAATACATTCAGTCTCAGACCACTATAGTCTATAGGAACAGATTATGCGAGAATGAATATTCATAGTCTCTGGGTTCATAGTTATAAATGAAAACCTCTACTCACAGAGTCAAAAATTACTTGGTTGCGAATCCAAAATTTACTGCCAAGTTGTATTTTTTGATTCTGTTGTAAGAACAGATTGATGAAACAATAGTGGATAGTAACTTGAACAATTCGTTGTACCCTCTTTTACATTAGTATATCTAAAGGTATGTTGTATCATATTAAAGTTCAAAATCATTTAATCTGTAATTGGGGGGTGTAGATACAGGTCGTGAATGTGAACTGCATTGAATATGGACCAGCAGTATTTGCTACATGTTGGTCCTTATGACCAGTAGTCATTTTCCCTTAAGTTCACACACTGCTTGTACCTAGTAGATTGAGAGACTATTAAAATGGCCATATGGATGAGGATTGGGTATTTATTTTGGATTTTTTAATTAATAAGACAATGTTATCATGGCTTTATGCTTGAAACATCAATGTGAAACAACAGACAAGTCTGTGTTTGTAACCCAATACATTGCAAAAAGCTAATGTGTAAAAAGTTTGTTATTGTACGTACAACAACAAACATTTTACGCATTTGTTAAGCTTTTGCCATTTATAGAGTTACAAACAAGGACTTGGTCTATGTTGTTTCACATTGATTTTTTCAAGTAGGAAGCCTTGATAAAATTGTTTTATAAATTAACACTCCAAAATAAATACCCAATCCTCATCTGTATGGTCATCGTAATACTAAATTTACCACTTTAAGGAAAGAAAATCAATGTAAATTTAAATGCTTCTAATACTGGCATATATTGCATCGAGGACATAATTGCTTGCATTCATGACTTTAATGATTATAAGCTGCTACATGCAGTGGATGATTTCATAGCTGTTACTGGTCTATTTAGTGTCAGTAGTAAAGAACCACAGTGAGTAATTACTACATGTAAAATGTATTGAAGAACGAAGATTGGATTCAATAAACGAACGATTCGTCTGTAGATTGTATGTAGTTGTAATTCAAAAGGCTAAAAAGAGTGATAGTGCGTTGTATAATTGTAAAACGTAATTATGACAGTGTGGAACAAAGTCGCAATGATCCACATATTACCAAAGGTGTTAATAAAGTACATTCAAAGTAGAAAATTTGTATTATGAACACATAATTATGTTCACTTAAAAGTACATGAACCACAAAGAACTTTCAGTCACGTTCCATATTATTAGCACGTACATATACTTCAGAGAGTTGAATTGCTGTCATATGGGATGCTAATGACACCTTTCTTCTGAGTTTTCTATCTTTGCATAATATATACATGTAGTAGAGTAATCTCATGGCAAACTGTAGACAGTGTCCAGGTACCATGGCGATAAGAAGGCCATCATAAAGTATGGTAGGTAGGAGTGGTTGTTGTTGTTGTTGTTGTTGTTGTTGTTGTTGTTGTTGTTGTTGTTGTTGTTGTTGATAAATATAAAATATTGCTTATATAAATATACTCTGAGGGGTAGTAGATTATTTTCAATAATCTCACATTTTTGCTGACATCTTTTGATGTTGGCCCATTGCCGTACACTGCTGATGATGCTAATAAGATGTTGGTGGAAATATAGTAGCAGCATATCTCCTGTTTAGCATGAACCCAGAGTCTAAAAACATTCATTCTTGCAATATTTACGATAGTCGGCTGTTGAGCTGTCTTATTGTGCTCTGTCACATTGACACTTTCTCTGTGCAATGCCTCAAAGGAATATTAAAATGACACACCTTACAACGTGCAGTAATTACAATGACTACCATTATTTCTCTGTGATAAGTTTACTTTTCAAATGAACAAAAGAGAACAATGGGAAACAATAGAAAAAACAAGAACCAAAGTGACACCCGCAATTAACTTAGCTGTAACTTCAAGTTACCGACGCGTGCATCATCAAGGGTACACTGTGTTTCTAAGTTAAAATAAATTGTTGTAGTGTATATCAAGCTCCAAAACAATGACTTTCTGGTGACGATAACGAACTTTAATAGCAGTCCGAATTCTTCAATGTCATAGCATATTCTGGGAACATGAAACAAGGGATATTATTGTGCTGCTAAGACTATTTTTCCTACACTGATGTAGAGCTTACTAGCTGTAAACCTTTTTTAAAAAAAAATTATCATATGCCCATAGTATTTCTTCCTGCGTAATTCAGTAGAGAGTGTGTGTAATGAACCTGTTTCATGCTCCAACACACTTTGCCCAAATATGGTATGTAATGCGCTTGTCGATATCAATTTGCTCAGTCATTCAGTTTTGATTTTTTTCTCAATATATTTACGTTTTTGAGCATAAAAAAACCCCGCTTCACTGTGTGATTTAAATACTTCCATGCCACTAAATGGGTATATGATAAAACTTGTAAATTCAGACCCTTTGGCTGTACAACCTCTCTGTCTGCGTATAGCATATCTGGGTCATAAAGACTAAGTGCTTTCTGTTTGTTGGCAAACATAATGCATCCAGTCACAATAAGTACGTACATGTACTTTTAAACTTGTAGTAGATACAGATAGATAGAATCAATGTTGAATTGTTGTTACACTGCACTGCATGGTAACCAAGGTGGGACTTGTAGGGTTTTGTTATGTATGAGGACTATATGTAATTCACATTCTATGTTCTATGCTATTATATTGTGTACCACTGTACATGCTTATCCATTCCAACTTCTGACCACAATAATAATGAATTAATTGGGTGATTTACATAACACCTGAGTTCGCTTGTGGTAATTCAAATATTTTTTGTCATGTAAATTTCTACTCTGAAGCAACTTAATTGATTTGGAACCAAGTTGTATGTGTGTGTGTGCTCGCGTGCGTGCGTGCGTGCGTGCGTGTGTGTGTGTGTGTGGTGTGTGTGCATTAGACAACTGCTGCCTGTATGGGTGAAATGTAATTCACAGATAATTAAACTTGTCATATGTTACCATCAGAATTTTGTCATGGATGGTCTTTGAAATGTAATCCTTTGTTTATACTTACAACTTATTCAAGGTAGACACTTTTACAATGAAAAAATGTTTTAAAAAATTTATAGACAATGTTTTCAATGACTTTTATTACTCATCAAAAATCTGTAGAACACATACCTGTTTGAAACCAATAAACTTGCCATAAACATAACCTGTCATGATGTATATAAGAAAGAAGCAATTTCCTGGACTAGCTACTAGTTTTATCATCATATGATCGGAAATCTTATACAGCTGTTGTAATTGTAATATTCTTACGTCCAAGAGTTTGTCACCAAAGATTTATTGATTTCATCACATACAGACATTTGAACCATAATTGAAACCCAAATGCTATCAATCAATACTCATTATGCAAAAATGGTCATGGACTCTGGTTTCATAGTTACCAATTAAAATTTCTACTCACAAAATTCTTTGCGGAAATAAATTCCCAAATTGTCATTGAGGTCTCATAGGGCTCTCTTGACAATGCTGATGAGATATAGCAGCATAAATTTGGGATTCGATTTCAAAGAATTGTTTGACTCTGTCAGTAGAAGTTTCCATTTAAATGCTTCTAGAATATTCTAATTATGATACTTCGTGTACAGTTAGTTTCCAACCGAGTCAGAATAAACTGATACATGCATTAACATTTGAAATAAAAGCTTATAATACTAATTGTATTTTCTAGCAATGAAACTCCATACAATGATTCACTATTCCCAACTGAGTTTGCAATAACAGAAATATGCATTGACATTTAATATATACAAACAGTTCTCAGAGTATTTTGTCGATATGATTTAACTCTATTATGTTTTAATATTTCGCTCTGGATCAGCAATAACTGACGTATACATGTGACAGAAACTGTATTATGCCATTTGCATGGACACATTCATTGTGTACTATAAGAGTTATTACCCTGCGTAGATGCTTGGGCTTCGTTTGATCTTAATCATTGCAAGGACATTATAAGCATATGACAGCATTTGATGTGTGTGTTTTATGGGTATACAATATCTTTGAGTAGAGTATGTGGTAGTTGTAGACTGTAAGATACATCATATTGTTCAACCCAATCAGGCTTCTTGACCAGAATGAGTGCTGGCTGATAATGTGGCATGAATGACTGTATCTCACAGACTGTGGTAGTTGGTGATAATTACATGTATTTTCATCAGATACCGTATACAGTCTGTCCAGCTGGTAGATAAGGCAAAATGTTGACAAATCAGGACGGAATTTTTTGCAGTTATCAAAGATCTGTACTTCATTAGAAACACACTAAGTATCTACTAAGTATTCTAGTTGATAGTGAATACTGCCATGGTATCTGAGATGGTATCTAGCTGTGATCTTTAGCTGT
Organism: Glandiceps talaboti; assembly: GCF_964340395.1. Lineage (NCBI taxonomy): Eukaryota > Metazoa > Hemichordata > Enteropneusta > Spengelidae > Glandiceps > Glandiceps talaboti. The sequence goes on along the minus strand of NC_135561.1, from coordinate 20,204,117 downwards.
CAAACATGTCTGTCTACTCATGACACTGTAGGTGAAAAGTTGTTACAGTATACATGTAACAGATAAATAGCTCAAGATAAAGAACAAGACATGTTTTTTCTTCAAATAATATGTATTTGTACTATCTATATATCTCATCTGGTATCATACATGTCTACATATGCACCATATAGCTGAAAAATTGTGGAGTATTTTAATGAGTCAGAAAAGTTCAGGACAGACGAAAGAGCTTTTTCATTGAATTTGTTTTCTTTTTGATTTTGTGCATATGCATTTGATCCAAGATCTACATGTAAGTATAAAATGTGTCCAATGTTAACTGTGTCTCAATGGTTGCTAGGAATGAGCATTCCAGAAGTAAACACAACACTGCCTAGCGACAAAGATCACATCCCTAACAACGGTCAAATGCCAGTGTCTTTTACAAAAATAATTTATACGATAGATATTCATGTGAATGAAGATAGTAGAAGTAAACACAACTATGCCTAGCGACAAAGATCACATCCCTAGCAACGGTCAAATGCCAGTGTCTTTTACAAAAATAATTTATATGATATGTATTCATATGAATGAACATAGTAGAAGTAAACACAACTATGTTTAGCAACAAAGATCACAACCCTAGCAATGGTCAAATGCCAGTGTCTTTAAGAAAATAATGAATAGTGATGGATATTCAAGTGAATGAGCATCCCAGAAGTAAACACAACTATACCTAGCAATGAAAATCACACCCATAGCAACAGTCAAATGCAGTGTCTTCTACAAAATATGTGCATGAAAGCAATGACAATACCCATAGTAACAGAAAAATGCCTGAGTTTTTTGCAAAGTTAATCATATTTTTATTTGTGAGGCACATATACAAACATTACTGCTGCTGTATCCTATATACATTGCCAATACTATGACCTTGGCAATCATCATCAGTGTCAAATATCAAGGTAAACATATTGCCAAATTTAATACATGAGTTGGTCTATTGTGTTGCAATTATCTGGATACCGCATGGTTCCTCTAGTTGGATGAGCATTGTATTGTACAACTTATTTCATAATGGTAATTTCAAAAGGCAAAGCAGCTTGTATTTGTTTTTATGAATAATGATGACTCATCAATTTTATGACAAGGGTTGGTATTCAACGCAACCGTGGTGAATTATATTCCCGTAGGTAATGGATATTTAAATCGTTGTCATGTATTTTGTTGTCATGATGCAATCCAAACTGAGCATGCTCAGACACAAAGCATGGTGGGAATATTTGTATTTGTGGTAATCTTTGGTAGTCAGACAGTCTCTGCATGGGTCTTGCTAAAAAGACTCAAATATTTATGATGATATAAAGTGTGACAGATTTTTTAGAACAATCGATCAATCAATCAGTCAATCAATCAATCAATCAATCAATCAATCAATCAATCATCTGAACTATGTTACCATGGAATTGTTACCTCAAGCAGTTGAAAAAATGAGCGAAATTATTTCCATGACAACATTCACACATAAACAAAGACTTGAGTCTGTTGCCTTTACTAAAACTTTGAGTATTACATTCCTACTGCACAAGAAAAAGTTACAGGTGAGAAATATTATAGAAACCAACATTCTTAATCTTAGAACAAACAAGTTTTAGAATTATTTAAATTAGAAGACTTTGTAAATCATTGAGATACTGAACAGAATACTAAATTCGGCATAAATTATGTGATGGCTTTCATTCACAATAAACTACTCAGAAAATGGACATAAAATGTCAGACTATACCAAAAAAAAGCTATATAAAAATATTTTTCAATGAACTTTATTCTCAAATATTTATTTAGAAATTTGATTGACTTTCTTTTCACAAACTAGACGTCCTTCGAAATCTAGCAACATTGCTAAATTTCTATATCATATATGCCATAAACTATGATAGCAAGTTAATAGTGCTATTTTGATATGTTTTGCCACTGGTAGGTCGTAGTCACTTCCATTTTGTGGCTATTATTGATTGAACCAATCACATACGCGATAGCGCGTGCCATGGCACATGATCCAGCAAAGTATTTTTAGAAAACTGAGAGTTGATCGTATGACCATCGTGACAATATTGCTCAAGATTATTTTGTTTTGAAACACTGAATACAAATACTATATTTTCTAAGACAGAAACTTGTATTAAGTGTTTTCGCTAGATCTGGTACCACATGCTACTGTACGCACTATCACAAACACAATAGATTATAACCACAAAAAGGAAGTTGCTGCGACCTACCTAAAGTGAGCACGCCACGCCAGCCATGGCAAAGTATTTTAAAATATCCCTATTAATACTGCGGTAATTCTAATGATAATTTGTTACTTACTTTCATTATTCTGATTTATTGTAATTTTTTTTCATTAACCTTGAAATACAGAGCGAATAGACAAAGTAAACAATTACTGTACATTGCAGGTTACCGTTAACTGGCTCTGTTTGATACAACCACACAGATTCAAATAAGAAAAACTGTACATGCTACACTTAACAAGATTGAATGAATACAATTTCTTGCTATGAACTAGAGTGCCACCATGCCAAGTTTCATCTGGTGTTTGATACTGTCACCATGCCAAGTTTCATCTGGTGTTTGATACTGAAAAGCATTGGCGTCTATATCTTGGCGTCTATATATTGGCGTCAGTACATGTAATTGGTTGATTTCATTCAGACTAAATCTAGCAAAAAATTGCAGTCTTGCTACCTGAAAGTGTAGCGTGTGTAGTGTTTATTGGTTCTGCACGATTGTATCAAACAAACTGAGTAAACTGTAAATTGCAATGTGCTGTACAAAACTAGTTGACTTGATAGAAAGACTTGCTCTAGTGCTTTATTTTCAGTCAGTCTTTGACAGTGAATTAGTCCTTATAGGTGTTACACTCCCACCAGAGGCTTGGTTTAAGATTACAGGATGTGAAACCAAAGACATTGTATATACCTTCAGGCTTGTGTATCATTAATTGATGGAGTCACTTTCAATAGCCATATACCAGACTTGTAAATGAGATATAGGTTTTCATGGCCCTTTAGGATAACTCTCATAGTATATATGTTATGTGTATGAGACTGTAATCTATACTATTAAACCATGTTGATTTGATATGGTATTTAGTCCACATGGTATCAGTTTCTACTTCAAAAGTTAGATTCACAAAGGTTAGATTCACTTTACTTTATCTATGGCTTCACTTTCACTCTCTGTTGTTCTGCCAAGTAAAATCATCCATTCATTATATAGAAGTGAGATCATTTTAATTTTTTAACTTCTTGAAAAAGTCCACTCAAGTGCAAAAATGGTTAAGATAAGATGCAAACCGTTTGTGTACTCTTTCTAGTTTAAACAATATGGTATACTTCTGTAACTTATACAGTTACAAAAAAAATATGGATTACAGTTTTAAAAATTCTAATATAACGGTCAAATTTGCTTCACTCTTTGTTCTCTCACGTAAAATCACTGATTCCCATAAAACATGAGAAAAGGGGTCTATGAATTTAAAGGTTACAAATTTACTTCATGTATGGTTTCATTTTCTCTCTCTAAATAGTATATTGTATTGTTATATAGTCTAGTTTCTATATGACGCATTACAATTACTACCAACGTTGCCACTCATATAGAGGGAAAGTCTTTATTCAACACAGAAATCTGTGCTGCCCCCAACTACGTTCATATAAACGTGATGACATTATCGCGTCCCCACATGATTTTAGTGTCAGACTGGAGAGGTGGAGTTCAGTTAATGAGCAATTGTCTAAAGGAACAAACCAATTGCAACTGCCTGTCAATTTGTGATGGATTACTACTGACATGCGTTGTTTGCACTTCGCCCAGCGGGGGTAGCACAGATTTCTGTGTTAGAATAAGGACTTTCCCTATACATGAGTGGAGATGATGGTAGTAATTGTAACATGTCGTATAAGAACTAGACTAACTGTTAAACAACTTTCAAATAAAAACCCTTGTGACTCTTCGGTACCTTCAAATATTAAACAATCATGAATATTCATGTGTTATTACATATGCATGTCAGCTTTCTCCCATGAGACAATGTGTCCATGGCAAGGACTTACACTGAACAATGAGTGTGTGTCAGCATTCAAACCATTTATTTAGCACAGTGCTATAGGCATGGCAAAATGTGCATTTGTATAAGTTTGACAATGTGTATCCATGGCAACGACCTGAACAGTGAATGAGGAACAAGTTTTAACTCAATGTTTCTCAATATAATGTGTGTGTGTGGGTGTGTGTGTGTGTGTGTGTGGGGGGGGGGGGGTGTGAGTGATAGGGTGAAATGACTTTCCAGAACCAATTGTTTACAAAAATGCTTTTAATTCATAGAATGACGTTCTCCCATCAGATCTTTAATATAGATCCAATGTATTTAATTGATATGAAATTACAATTATTATTGATTGACAAGTAAGTGTCATCTATCTACATTTCTCAAACATAACCTGGGGTAATCTCAATTTACTTAATCATTGTGCTACTCCCATGAGATTGATTAAAAAACCATTAACCCTTTAATAATGACTTGGTTTCTGTAACTCTATGTAATTACGCCCTATAGGGTGTCAGGCTTTAATGATTTGGTTTCTGTAACTTTATGTAATTACACCCTATAGGATGTCAGGCTTGAAGGGTTCATTATAACATAAATATTCAGTCTTCTCTCTGTAGCTATTGAAATATCTATCAATTGTTATTGAGTATATTTGTATAGATAAGATATAAAATGAAAACATGCTACATTCTCTTATCTGAGATCAGCTGTCAAATCATTGGAAAGGTTGTACATGTTGACTTGCTGCCCTCTTGTCAACTTATTAGCCATCTCTTGTCCTTTCTTTTTTATTTGTCTTTATTAACAGTACTCTGTTTTATGGATGATGAAGGAATTATGTAGAACAATAATGTGTATGTTGACATCTTGGCAATTATTTGATGTGTAAATACACACACACACATACACACATATACATGTACATACATACATTACTTCATGCAATTTTATCAAAATGATACTCAGAATGTGGTATTGAGTTGAAAGATTGTTAGTCTGACTATTTATCCCAATTTCTAATATAATAATAATTATAATATAACTTTATTGCTATTTGCATAAAAAATACATTGGAAATTGGATTGTCATGTGCACTCATAAAGACGTGAATAAAAAATGAAAAGTGTGACAATTGGAAAGAAATCAACAATTGGATAAAACATTGAAAAGATAATACAAGTGAAATGTAAAAGCAAGAGATAAAATAACAGGTAACACTTGAAAAGATTAAGATACACATGACACTAAAAAATACAATATATGCAGAGACAAATATGAAATTAATACAAATGGTAAATAATCTTAGGACTGGTTGAAAATGTGATTTGCAGAATGGATAAATCTGTACAGTCATCTTTTAGACATTACAACTTGAAGGGAAATGCCACTCTTACCTTTAGATAAATAGTCATGCATATTTAATGTTCATCTAATACATATACATATAATTGCTAAAATCCCTTGAGGCAACAGTGGAAAACTGCTAGAACAGTGTAGTTGAAAAAGAGTTCCAAGTTTTTTTTTCTTGACAATGACATGAAATTTATGTGATGTGAACTTATTGAATGACTCTCCAGAACTCAAAAGTTTATGAAAATAGCTTTATTGCCTGGAATGGCATTTATTCGCATTGAAAGCTTAGAAACATTCATTGATAAATGGTAGGCATTCAAAGTTTGGTTTCACAGTAAATGACTCGCTATAAAATGGAATGGGTATATAATAGCTGTACATAATTGCATAGGAGGTTTATTGACATGTATTCCCCACTGATCCATGTGCTGAGCTTTATTGGCCATAAAATGAGGGATTATATAAATTGTTGGTTATACTCGCACTTAAGTATGGCATCGTTGATTCGATCATGTGGGTATGTATGTATTTATGTATGTAGGTAGATATGTATGTATGTATGTATGTGTGTGTGTGTGTGTGTGTGCATGTATGCATGTGCATGCATGCATGCATGTATGTATGTATGTATGCATGCATGCATGTATGTATGTATGTATGTATGTATGTATGTATGTATGTATGTATGTATGAATGTCAGTATGTATGCATGCATGCAGGTTTGTATGGATGTAACCCACAGTTAATACTGATAGTTACATTTTCAAATTTTTATCCCAGAATTTTGTTCATTCTGTACTGCAAAGAGTAGAATTAATATGCACTATACCATGGAATAATAACTAGGGTGGGAGGGGGGTGGGTGTTGTGGTTGGTGGTATTTATTGCTGCATATAAAAAAGTACCCGTGTGTATTCTACTTTTAATAAATACTGAAGGTTGGCATATTTAACGATCACTTGTTATTTGTAGAATTTAAACCTCTGGTATTTAGGTATGAATGCATAATTATCCCACTGAATGATGCCATTATGTGTATACTGAAATAATCAGGAAAACCCCTATTATGCAATAATAATACTAACAATGCCAGAAGACAATTTTTGTTATGCCATATATAGACATTCATTGGATTTAATATTAGACTAGAATATACATTATACTAGTCTCAATCAAGTCGTACGTGAGTATTTTCACTTATGTTTTAAAAAAGCTTCTGAACACGGTTTATGCTACTTTAACAGTGATAACAACTGAATTACATAATTATATGCCCTAGCAAGCATGGTATATTGTATACTGTAATAAATCCTTCAACAGAATGCCAGGCCTTTATTCATAGTTCCACAAGAAATCTTGTCCAAATGCAAGTTAATCATCTGAAGCTAAATTATGCATAAAAATATCATAAACACTTGTACATTGTAATTCAACTTTTTTAATAACCTGATACAAATGTCAATATCTTTTTGTTTGATTTGTTTCCAGGGAAACCCAAACGTGATTACTTGATGTGTGAAGCAGAATGGAATATTATGAAAGTTGTAGAATTCCTGCTACGTATGTGTTTTCCGAAAGACACTGATGATATCACCCTAGGCAAAACAAAATAAAGAGTAACTGCAGATTTGTTATTCAGACTGTTCCCAAAGGCAGTGAGTGATATATTTGTTGTAGCACAGTATTCAAGAACTAAAACACACACTATTAATAAACACACACACACACATGACTTGTCAGCTGATATGCATCATTGCTCTAAAAAGTGTTTGGGGTAAGTGACACTGTTACCTCAATACTGAGAAACAATACAAAAGGATAATGACTGCATACGTATGGCTTTTATAACCTATATACATTTTACTCTAAAAAGTGTTTTGAGTATAGCAACAAGGCTGATGTCCTTTCAAAGAAACAAAACAAAACAAACAGGTTTAATGTATTCATTTGTGTGACTTTTATCAGAGATAGACATCTTTGCTCTAGAAAGTGTTTTGAGTTAGCGACACCGTTACCATACCAATACAATATAGATAAAGAATAACATGCAATGGGGGATGACTTTATGTCATAGTCGATTTTAACGATAGATTACAGGGGTCTGAAGTGTGATTAATTTGTAAGTCTTTGGTTCTACATGGAGGCTTACTGTATTTGTATGGGATAAATAGAGATCAAACTGTGTATGTGACTTGATCCATTGACACTCACAATCAAATTTCACAGAGAGTAGAGATCATCTTTATTGTCATACTCAGCTGGCTAGTAAGTTTGACTTTCATGTACGCAGCAGTGCACTAATCAAATCTGACAGTAATCATGTGTTTTCTACGATGATTCCAGCTGAGCAGACACAGACTGACTCATTCTGTACACTAAGCACTAATCAAAGTGGGTTCTGATGATTGCTTGGTAGTATTTCAACTCCAATTTAGAGCAATTCAACCCACTCCTAATCAAACAGAGCAGAGACATTTCATCTTTCTCGTCAGTAAACGCTGCTTTAACTTTACTTTCATCAGATTCATCTCCATTCATTTTGCAGAGTGATGTTGGAGTGAAGCAAAAAGCATCGCCCCTGTAATTCACATTGCAGCCAACACAAAACTGCTGTAATAGGCTGACTGTCAGAGAAGTTCTCTAGGAAAGTCAATTTGATTACTATATTATACTCGGCCAAATTGACAAATTGTGTTATTGTCTGAGGTACAGCCAACCAGAACAAAACTGTGATTATATGACACAGGAATTGCAGTCGTTCTGTTCATGTAGGGTTACTATGGCAACCAAACCAAGATGATATCAGCAGGCGAGAAACATAGTACAGGAAAATCTATTAACTAACCTTTGGAAGAACATTAGAAGCCATACACTTATATGGTACTCATTTTAATGAAGAACTTAAAAGCTGTGGAATAAATTGTATACTAATGGATCAGTTGTGTTGAACAGATGGTTTGATATACAGCGGAATCCTTTTGTTGCCAGCTGATCAAATGGTAAGGTGATTGCAAGGAACAAAAACTGATGACCTCCACCATTTAGAAGGGAAGACACTTTCCTGCCACAAATATACTGTCTAAATAGTCAGAAATGAAAGAAAGTCAAAAGGACAGTTACTGATAAGCCTACCACTGAGTGTTTTACAAACTCGGTAACACTTTAAACACTATAGTATATGTGTTAGGTGTTCCACTTCAAAGCCCAAGCGGGCTGATGTCGGCTGATTCAGTGACTGTGTTCTCAAGTCATTTCATAAATTATTCAAAGCCTCATGAATAATTCACAAGCACTCATGAATGATTCATGAGCTCATGAATAATTCATCAATCACTTTAAGAACTGGCCATCCTTCCATGTATGCACTGGGAAAAACTATTTGTGACGTAGGTTGTGGGAGGGTGCTATAGTAATGCAAGGAACAGCTCTTGGAGTAAATTGGGTGACGTAGATTGAGAGTAAAGCTACTATCAAGTGAATTAAGTTGTCAGTTCATAACAGCTGCTCATACTCGTACTTCCATATCGACTAAATTACCACAAGTCCATCTTTTCAAACTGTTATTGTGTTTTGAGAGTCGAGCTGCAGGGAGTTTGAAATGTTGTGCTGTATACATCACATGTAGAGTACCTCTCTCTCAATCTTTTGTGACTCTTACAAGTAAATTGACGAAAAAGACATTCATAGTTACACATTACGTCGGATTAGACAGTATTTCCAACAGTTGGTTGGAGTACATTTTAGCTGTTGAAAAATGGAAAATACAAGTGTAGATGTATCATATGCTGTTAGCACTGCGAGTCTTGTGTCTTCTAATGCTACATATGTGGCTGGTACGTCTGATTTTAATCAAGATATTTCAAGCACCCGAAATGTACTCGACAAGACATGGATTGAAGATATGGATGCAGTTGCCACGTCAGACATGCCAAGGCTTGTGGTTACAATGTTGATGATGTCAGCTGTGGACAATGTAACGAGTAATACAACAGGACATGAGATAACTTTGGAAGAAGCCCTCGGACCTCAGCATTTTGGATACACACTTATTATACCGTTTGTGGTGGTCATTTTCAGCCTCTCCGTTGTCGGCCTTCTTGGCAACCTATTCACAATCATTGTGATTGTTCGCAATCGCAATATGCGTACAACGACAAATTATTACCTTCTAAGTTTGGCTGTATCCGACTTACTGGTGATCGTTCTCACAAGCCCAATTGAAATAGCATCGATATTCCAAATCTACCCTTGGATATTTGGTGATTTCTTGTGCTGGACCCGCTATTATTTCATCGAGGCATGCACGTATTCAACCGTTCTCAACATAACAACATTTACTGTGGAAAGATACATTGCAATTTGCCACCCTATCAAAGCCAAGACCATGATCAAGAAGTCGAGAGTGATTAAGATCATTTCACTAATATGGTGTGTGTCATTTACGATTGCAATACCAGTAGCAATGGCCTTCACCCCCCAGGTCTATTTGCCTTCGCATCCAGAAATGTCTTTGGTTTGCTTCTTTCGCAGCCAAAATGACCAGTATATGTTAGATAAATTTTATATCTATAGTGCGTTGGTACTGTTTGTCATACCAATGACACTTATCAGCATTTTGTACAGTCTTATTGCTAAGGTCCTCTCCAGAAGTGAAATCAAGGATGGACAACGTAATTCCAGTTTTAAGCGGCGAAATGGACGAATAAAAAGCAGTTTTCGCATCGACACAGCTGTTAAAACAAGGAAGCAAGTAGTGAAGATGTTAGGTACGTAAACCAAAATGTTTTCTTTTATACTTGTTTCTTTAGTGGCTCTTTAAAAGTATTAAATAATTTATTAATATTTCATTAACAAAGTATTCGTGCCATTGTATAAACAGTTATTAACAAAATGTTTTAAAAATTAAAGAAACGAAATACAGCCAAAAATATTATTAAATTATTTTTCCCATCATATTAACTTTTTATTCCAGATTTAATTATGTCACATTTTTCATAACATAAGAATCGATCTTTATATTTCTCACAACATCTTTAAATCTAAGTAATGTTCCTACCTGGACAACACCTGGTGCTAGAGGGCAGTATTTGCCCCATCAAGCTGCTGCATTGTAAGCTAGTCTTGGTTCAATCTCATCCGTTTTGCATTCCCTGTGCTCACTCATGGTTTAAGCCTTTTGTAGCCTACTTAATCAACAGTGGAAATAGTTTTTTTCTTCAGTCGAATTGAAACCATGACTGTGTCTAACAGTTGTTTATATGTAAGACTCAGTCTCTATACTTTCTCAATTAATGCCAAAAAGCTAGGGGCTTGAATTCAGAAATCTCATCAACTGGTATTTATAAAGCTATGGTAGATACACTGCATTGTACATGCAAACACATACAGAGCTAATCTGTGTTTAAATGCAACTATCAATAAGTTGTTGCATTGAATCTGCAAACCGCAAATCGAATCAGCTACTGCTGTGTACGTTAATGTACTTTGATTAATAAATAGTCCTTTTTTTATCGTTGAAAATACAAATTTACTGCTTTATGTGTGACACTTGATTGTCATTTGCATATAAGATTGAATTTAAATAACCCTTACCAGTTGCTGATTGTGGTCAGCAACAAAAGACGTCCTGTCCTGTATGTGAAAACTGTATGAATTGGTGAAATACATTAAAATTAAACGATTAATGTTCTGTTTTGCGTCACACTTAACCAAGTATTTGGATCCCATAAATAGTTATTAATGGTTAGACAAGTCAGAGACTTTAGTCTATTTTCACAACACTCAATGAGATCTTAAGAAAAATGGTTTCCCATAATGATGCTACAAGAAAAGAAAGACATCAGTTTTTGAAGCTTTCAAGGTGTTAGGTTAAGTATTTGAAGTAAATTGAGAATTTTGCAGACAATATATCAGTTGTAGATGTTGTGTTGAAAACAGTTATGATTGAGTTTTATACATCATTGAAATAGGACAATTTAATTGAAATCATAAATTTGAAAGTGGATTATGCATTGTCCATTTTTTACAATAAAACTTAGCTTTTAGAGATTCTGGAAAGACAGTTTTGGATAAAGAAACAGCTTTTTAATGGGCAAACATTTGACAATCATTGTCGTGTAGCAAATCAAATACTGAGTCTAAGCACTCTTTTCATAGGAAATATTTCCTATTCTGAAAAATAACTTTGCCTGCAGTCATTTAGAAGAATAAATTCTTTTAGTAGGAATTTTACATTATGCTAATTCTCTGTGTATGATAAAAATATCTTTGAAAATAGAAGCAAGAAAATATAGCTGCACTAATTGTGTCACAAAATAGTCTTAAGAAATTTACATTGCAGCAATTCTGTTTAACTTTAAGATAAACCCTTTCATAAATTTGTAATAAAATTTATGTTTAATCAAATGTTTGGGTAAAATAAAACCGTTTATAAAACAGTTAGAAAATTTACATTACACCAATTCTTGTGTAAAATAATAAATTCTTACAGAATTGTGATAAGAAAATTTACATTGCACCAGATCTGTGTAAAATAACAAACTCTCACAAAAATAGAAGTTAGAAAATTTACATTGTAACAAAGTGAATTATGTGTAAAAATGAACTCCTTTACAAAGTACATGTAACAGTAAGAAACTTTACATTATACCAATTCTGTGTAAAAGAAGCTACACAATTGTGTAGTTGCATTAATACAAGAATTAACAATGATGCTTTGCTTCATACACGATTATGAAAGACATTGAACACAAAGGCAAAGTGATTAGGCTGCCATTGAAAGACTTGCTATGTTTTGAGAACGTGACAGAAAGATATTTCAGATTTCAAGATACAGAGACTGAAAAAAGAAAAAATTCAAAGTGAAGCGAGAAAAGAAACGGTCACAAAATGTTTGTTTGTGACTATGAAACTAAATGAGAAAAATGTGTATCTGTATTGGGGCTTAATACAATGTTTAGCATTTTGGTGGGTTTTTTTTTTGGAAAGTTTCAAAACAACAAGTCTGGTGTCTGGTGATCATTTCAAGTCAAAGAAAGCAGGAGAGAAGAATCTCTTAAAGCCCTTTGATGACTACAATTACCCATGAGAAGATCGTGTATATCCGTAGGGCGTTTTTATTATGTTTAGCATTTTGTACTTTGTGGGAAGTTTTTAAAATCTCAAGACTGATGTTTGTTGATCGTTTCAAAGGAAAGAGAGGATGAAATGTCTGTAAAGGTATACATGTAACAGATGTAATTGTGAAAAGAATGTGTATCTGTATATATAAGGCTTAATACAGTGTTTAGCATTTTGTATTTTGTGAAAAGTTTTAAAATGACAAGATGTCAGATGATCTTTTTAAATTATCGGAAAGTGAGAATTTCAAAGAAAAAACTGTAGAGGTTTTAGTTACAATACAAATAACTGTATATTTTCCATCGACATAATCTCCATCACTATTTGCAGGAGATGCATTTTCATTGTTATATCTCGTACCCCCAATTTGCCTTAATTTTCATGAACGTTTGGTCCATGGACTTTGATTTGTTCCTTGGGAACTATTTCCATGGCCCTCACCAGAATTCTGTTTTGTATTACTTTCAAGAATGTACATTTTGTTTTCATTTTCATTGCAATTCAATGAAATTCAAACTATGAGAAAAGCATAGTGTTTTTTTTACTTTGTACAAAGTTTCAAAATATGAGAAAAGCATAGTGTTTTTTTTACTTTGTACAAAGTTTCAAAATACGAGAAAAGCATAGTGTTTTCTTTGTACAAAGTTTCAAAATATGAGAAAAGCATAGTGTTTTTTTTACTTTGTACAAAGTTTCAAAATATGAGAAAAGCATAGTGTTTTTTTTACTTCGTACAAAGTTTCAAAATATGAGAAAAGCATAGTGTTTTTTTTACTTCGTACAAAGTTTCAAAATATCAAACCAAGTCTGTTAATCATTTCATGTCAAAATAATGCAGGAAAGAAAAGCATCTGTAAATGTTTATCAACAATTCAATAACTGGGAGAAGAGTCTGTGTTTGTAATAGAGTGTAGCGCTTTGTACTTTGTGAAAAATTTCAAAATATCAAGAATGACATCAGATGATCATTGCAATTTAAAACAAAGGAGAGAAAAAAAACTTTCAAAAAAACACTGTGAAGGTTCGAGTGGCTGCAAATACCTGTGAGAAGTATGTATCTGTGATTTCTGCATAAAAGTATAACATTTAACATCGTGCTGTCCCTGACAACCAACCAATGTGATCTGGTTTGAGTGTGTAATATATACAAAATTAAGAAATGAGGATGCAGTTCTTTTTAATGAACACTGTGAATTAAAGTCATCATCAAAAAGCGGGGGCATATTATTAGGCAATAGTATTCATTTCTAATGTATTTTGTTTAGTTGTACTTAGTGAAAAGCTTCAAATACAGACTGATATACTCAATAGGTCTCCTCAAAAGACCAGCAATGATCTCTGCAGACATTCTCTAAATGTTCAATTATTTGAAAAATAGGTGTTATTGTTGAATATACGAAGCAGACTGGCAACTATCCAAAGCTGTTGAAAAAGTTTGTTCAATTAGCAATATGAATGCGGGGTAAATTGCACATGACAGATCCCTTTCTTTGTCTGTTTTTTGTTTTCGATTGAACGCGAGATGTGTATTAGCGAAGAGATGACGCCACTTGTTAAATAAGTCTTAAGATCCTATTAAAGTGTGATGTTCATTTAGGAAAGAGGGCTGAAAGGTCAAAACATTCATTGAATTCATAGTTAAGTGTTTATGAGATGTTGTGAAATGGACAACCATTAAACCTGTATTAAAGTGTCTGCAATGTTTAACTGTACCAAGGAAACCAGAAAGTACGCCCCAGTAAATTCCCTTGTGGATCAGACATGGGAAAAAGCACAACATTACTCATTATTAAGTTACTAGTACATTGTGTACAATTTATTGACTCCCCTTGTATAGAGGGACTTTATTAGTGTGTGTAGTTTATCCATTTACATTTCAGCTTCCTGAAAGGTAGATTTATGCAGGATAAAGCAAAAACAGACTGATATGGGTTATAATACATGGCATTTATTTCTAACATCATAGCTTTCATAAAGACATACAATTCTTTCCACAGATATGGAATTTATTCATTGACAAGTATTCATTTTTGGAAATCAGACGGGCTCCTTTTCCTCTAATTCTAATCAGTCTGTTGTGAAATAAGACTGAAAATAAACATTCGTTGATAAATATGCAAAGTTTTTGAAATCTGAAATTATATCAGGCGAGTTCCTTTTCCTCCACTTCAGATTCCAGAAGTGTGTTGTGGAATAAAACTTTCAATAAGCAAGCATTCATTGATAATACGCAAATTTTTGAAAATCTAAAACTCTATCCGCAACCATTTCATCCATTTAAATAAAGCCCAAAGCACAAATATTTAATGTATTTCTTGATTCATGTCATTGCATTTGAATATTCTCTCTCTCTCTCTCTCTCTCTCTCTCTCTCTCTCTCTCTCTCTCTCTCTCTCTCTCTCTCTCTCTCTCTCTCTCTCTCTCTCTCTCTCTCTCTCTCTCTCTCTCTCTCTCAAACAGTCACTTAGCATTATATGCAAAAATATAAGTGATAAAAGACCTCTTGTATGATTAATCACATTTACCTGTTTCACTATATTTTGTAAAGCATTTACTATATTTCCATGCTTTTTTGAACAAACTGAATATGTGTAGATATATGAAAGTCACTTCATTTACATGATATGTAACTAGACAAAAGTGATAAAAAGAGCCTAGTGGATAATTAATGACATTGACCTTTTCTAAGATATATTGTGTATGGAACCCCACAGCAGTACATTAATTATGTATTTATTATCATTCCTAATTATCTTCATATTTAAAGAATATACCATGAGTCTGTTATCAATATATGTGTTGTCACAGATACTGCATAGCAACAGTTCAAAGCTCATGTCATTAACAATGTACTCTGAATACGGTGTCCTATATTTTGTAGATAAATGAGAGAAACATACATGGGTTTCAAGATAAAACGAAGGAGTGCAAAATTAAAGTTATAAATTATACATTTTCTATACAAATCCGTAAAATCACTGATGTTTTGAATTAATATTCTTAATTGTAGGCAGAGGTAAGATAACAGCAAATAATGGCATGACAACCACTTGTGAATGGTTTTCAAGGTATGCAGTGAAATAAAGGAATGTGCAGAGTATTATTGTGTGTGAGAGCGTAAACTTTTGATAATATTTGAGCTTGAGCTTATGAGTAATATGTAAATCAAGTAATGCCAACAGGGTGCCGACAATTATTAAGGCTGAATCAAACCCAAAAGATACAATGTATCATTTTACAGTACACACATGCAAATTATGATATTATATATGGAAACTCAACCCTAACAGTAAATGTATGCAAATTATGACATACATGTAAACTCAACTCTAACAGTACATGTATGCAAATTATGTAAACTCAACCCTAACAGTACATGTATGCAAATTATGATATTATATAATTATGTAAACTCAACTCTAACAGTACATGTATGCAAATTATGATATTATATATGTAAACTCAACCCTAACAGTACATGTATGCAAATTATGATATTATATATGTAAACTCAACTCTAACAGTACATGTATGCAAATTATGATATTATACAATGTAAACTCAACAGTAAATGTATGCAAATTATGATATTGAAAATCCAAAATAAATAAATAAATACCCAATCCTCATCCATATGGCCACTTTAAGGTCTGAACTCAGTCCAAATAATTTACCTTGTACATTTTGACTAAATCAATAAGGTTTGGTATGACACTCTGGTTGCCCAAATATGGCAAGTGTCTTGCTCATTCATATCCGTTCAATCAGTTATCTGGCTTTGATGTTTTTCTTAGTATCTTTACATTTTTGCTTTTAGGGCCCTCGTAAAGTCCTTCCACCGTACAACCTTGGCCTGCAAAACCCATATCAAGGCCATAAAGATTATTGAAGTCTGGATAGTTTGCTGCTGTTTATATGCATGGAATATTAATCATAATATATTCATGCATATTGCCATATTTATCTATTTAGTATAATAAATTATTCATCTGTGATTTTAATAATTACAGTTTATTATATTATATTGTTATTGATTAATTCATTAAAAGAGTTAATAACAACAGGTCTGTAGCAATATTAAAATTAATATTATGATGATACTTTTGACACACACTCTTAGACTAATATTATAAACAGTGGCATTTATAATGCATCTAATAACTGCAGCAAAGCTCTCGATACAGACACTGCCTGTTACAGCAATAACAGTAAATTTACAAGAGACATTGTTGTATTTCTTTTTTGTTAATTGCCAGTTCCTCTTTATTTGAATTTCTTGTAAGCTTCAACATTTTCTAGTATAAGAGTAATATTTTCAGTTTGTTGTTTTTTGGTCAGATTTCCTTCATATTTCTCTATGTCACAGGTGTGAACATGCACCTAGGATAGAATACATTTAGGTTTATGCATCCATGACTGATATGTTTATTGCTTTTCAAGGCCTCTGCCCATATACAACACACAGATATACAAGGGGTCCGTGGTTACTTGATACTACTAGCAAATGATCAGAAATGGTGAAAAAGACAAATTAGCTATCCATAGTTATAGGTTTATTGCGTTTTCAGACCATCGACTCAAATGAAGGTGGTAAAGAACCAACTGAAAGTAGATTATAATTTGGCTTGTGCATGAGCACAAGCCAAATTATTGTCTCTGAACAGAAAATATGGATTACATACCCAGGGTATTCTATGTATACATCACTAGGTCTGAGGTCCTCCAAACATTCCAAATTGCCATTATTTTTCTTAATTTTTCATAAATTATGCTAGAGAACTGAGAAGTTATAATTACATTATTCCCCAATTTTTTTCTTCATTCAGTTGTAAAATACTCATGACCTCTGACCTAAGTTTTTTTCTTCTGCTATCTATCTAGGGACTCATAGTGACAGTACCCCTTAGTTCACTTGTATTTTCCTTTGGAAGAAAATATTGGGGAATAATATCTAATTAAAGATTACAAGACTGGTATTCTTTGATACTTTGGATGAAAATGTTGGTGTTAAAATCAGTTGTTTGGCAGACCTATAGTTAGTTCTTAATAACGGAATTGTGTCTTTTAATCCTTATGGATCCACTTACAAGATAACACTAATGCAATGATTGAAACGTAGTCCTTTAACAAAGTCTGACTTTTCCAACAGTTTTTCTTGTTCAGAAAACCTTAGACACAAAAATGCAAACAATTGTTAAAAAGTTGTCAGTTGTTCAGAGACATTTATAAAATGTACAAATGAATGATTCAGCTACTAGCACTTTGGGCATTGGGTCAATCATGGATTTTTACAGTAATTGGTTTGAGTTATTTGTCGAAAGTAAGAAAATGTAGTCATGGCAAATAATCCAAAAAGTGTGTGTGATTGTGTGCGACGGATTTAGGAGAATGGGGACTCGATAACTTATTTTGGCAGATTTTCCAATTAGCCTCAGACTTCGTATGGTTTCTCTACATTGCGCATCACATATATTTCAAAAGCCGAAAGTGTGATTGAAGTCACGCTGCCGACTAAATTGTGATTTGTATTTGTGAGTAGTTGCCTAATCCCTGTAACGCTTCACATCATTTGTGAAAAAGCCATACTCTGCTGTTAAGCAGAGTGAAACAAGCTGTAGGAAATAACAATCCAATTGTCCACCAATTACTGCACTATGGCAAACAGAAACTGTAATGGACTTCTGGGAGTTTTGTTGACCAGACACCACAAAGGTTAAGGAACAACATAAGCAAAGACAAAATGTTCAACAATTGTTGTGGGGGTGGGGATGGGAGTGAGTGAGTGAGTGTGCTTTGTGAACAATATTATCAGATGAATTCTTACAACTGTCAAATCAATTGATGCACCATATTAAGTGCACGGGTACAAATACATTCACACATAGGTCATTTAATTCTGTTTAGGGTATGCAGTATTTATATTATGAGTAAGTCATTATAGCTAACAAAACAGTTTAAGTACAGCTCGAGCAATTTTCTAAGAAACAGGAATATGAAATGGTCAAAAGTTCCAGTCATGATTCAGTGACTGTTATTAAACCAGAATGAAAAGAAATGTGAAAATTGTATACATTGAAAATTGAAAAGGAATGTTTTACATTGCTTTGAAGATAACACCAAGGTATAAATTAAGACGTTTGATCATTTGCAGAAAATAAGTTGAGTCAGTTATTCAAAAGTGACATGAACATTGTGATATAGCCATCAGATGTAATTCTGACCTTTGAGAGATAATGCCTAAAGAATTATACGTGTCGTAACAATAATACTTCATGTATTGTTAGGATACTGAGTGGCGTTTTCAAGGAGATGTCGTCCCCATCACGTAGACCGAGATGTTTCAAAGAGAATTTGAGTTCCCAGGGCCATGGTATATGTGATTTTTCAAGTGATTGCCGCTCACTAGATGGAGGAGATCAGAGTATACAAATTCTGTTTTTAAATTCAATACAAGCCAATTTTTAAGAGATTTGTCAGTTTTCAATATCAGAAATTCTCATGCGACACAAAAAAAGCTTTTATTGAATTCGTGCCTCTTTGCTTTAATATTTGCAATACTTAGTCCTGGTGCCTGTCAGATTCTGATGGATTATAAAGAATACAATTTTTTATATAGAACATAATGCAGCACAGCCCCCAGGCTCTTCCGTGAGTTTCGTGTATAACTGATTTTCTTCTGTTCGTAGACGACTGAACTTATCAAAATTTAATTTTTGTAATAGGAAGTGTTGGGTTGAAAGCATGATAATAACTATGATATATGTACATGTGAACAAATTGGTACAACTTTATAATGGTTAAGAAACTGTAATTTGGACATGTAACTACAAAAACACCTTGGCCTGTTGCTTTTGCAGTCTTGGATGATTGCTTTTGTTCATGCAAAATCCATTTGATGAGTATAACAATTTGGAAGGTGGTTGTGCTTTTTTCTGACATTTCTGTGCATTCATTGCAATAGCTAATCGCTGTGGATTAGGTATCCCAATGAGTCATTATATCTGATGTCTTGAGGCAACAGAGCATTAATTCAGGTTATTTGATTGCGAAATGGCATACTAGTAAAAGCTAATGCATCTCCTGTAAGTCAAGGATACATTTTTAGGCCATGCCACTGATACAACATTTAGTATTAATTGCCAAACATTCAATTTGAATCTGTGATGCCCAAAATGTGAGATGCAACTGTTCAGTGAAGCCATTGTTCATGCTTGCCTTAGAGTTTTAGTTCTCTAAAGTCCAAAGCATGATATGCAGTTGTTCAGTCTAAGAGATCATGCTATCATGGATATGTGAGTTTCAGGTCTTTGAATGGAACTAAAATGTACAACATATACATGAGATGCAATTGTCCAGCAAAACAGATAAACCCATGCTTTTAGTTTCAGTTGGTCTACCTTTGAAAATTAGCATATGGTAAAAACTCCCTTAGGGTGATACATTATACTGCATTGTGAAGTTGAATGCAAATGCCGTTGCATTCAATGCCGTTGTTTAAAGTTTAAAAACTGAGGTCAATCTGCTTGGCTGTGCCACAGTTTTCTTCGAAAAGCCTGCAGCATTGATTTGAAAACACACAGGCTGTTGCTTGCCAGTGTTTTTCAGTTTTTACCTTCCGTAAGGAAGGTTATATATTAGGGATGAAAAGTCTGTGTGTGTTTGTGTGTCTGTCTGTGTGTGTGTCCGTCTGTCAGTTTGTCTATCACCATTTTCTCAAAAAAGGCTCGCTCAATTCAAACGAAATTTGGTGCACATGTTTTTTAAGGCAATGGCTAGAACTGCTTAGGTTTTGATAAACAATCCATGCATATTAATGAGCTGTTTGCATAATTAACCTAAAGATTTTGCCCTTGTGGTAGGCATTCAATTTAAATCTGGTCTGACTTTGAAGTTATTATCTCAAGGGACGATCACACAAGCTCAATGTGCATTGTTTGTTTAGGACAAAACCCCCCTCCCCATCCCCCTAAATGAACATTCACAAGTGCAACATCACACTTTTATATATGGATCAGATTTTTACCATAATGAAAATTGTATTGTCATACCCGTACCGCTATGATTGATGCAATGTAAAATATGATGATAAACATGAAGTTCACACTTTATGAACCTGTTTACCATTGTGAGATGATGGCAAAACACATCAAATGTACTACTGGAAACCCAGCACTGTATATCACATTAGAAGTAAATTTTTATCAACTTATCAACATCTTGGTAGTAAATTCAGAAGCTGTTATGATTGAATGCTTGAAAGTTTTTGAAATTTGGTTTGAAGTGCGAAAATGAAGTTCAGCAATTGCATTGATGCCAGAGACCCTCAATGAACTAAGTTCACTCTACTGAGCTTGTGTGGCATTGTGAAACTGTCCCTAAAGTAAACAAAAACTGCTGTGACTTAATATCTCCTGACGTTTAGTATAAAAATATAAGAAATGTATGCATTAATTTGAACACAACAGACTTTAGCTAGTAAGGCAGTTAGATGGATTCTGCCCAGACAGGTTTGTGCAATTTACCATCATAAAGATGAGTGATTATGGTGCAGTAATTTTGTCAAAACTGAATTTATTTAAAAACCTATAATCAGTACCTTGAAATATGGCATATACACACCAGGTCTGGATGCAGACTTGAGGAAAATATTAAATAGGGTTACCATATAAATCCCATTGTTTCTGTTCAAACATGCACTACTTGGCTAGTGTGTACTGTGAAAGGCAGTAGATGGCTCCTACCTAGATTATCGTTGAAATTTATCAATAATGAAAGCCAGAGCATTTCTGCGTAAATAATGTGTAATACTACAAAATGTAAGTACACGAGAATTAAAATGACCGCTTGTGATTTGAAGCTTTCCTTTTGAAAGAGTGAGCTTATGAAAGGTTGAAAGTATTGAGTATATTGTCTAGAAAATTAGACTGCACTAATTTGACCATAACTGTCGTGCAAGAGCAGCAGAAGAGGCAATAGATAGTTTCTGCTGGATGTTCTCCAGACATTTATCACCATAAAAATAAATTATTGCTGTCGGACATCATGACAGAACATATTGTCGTAGGTAATCATATATTATGTTTCATTTATGAGATAATCCAACATTCATCATTTAATTTTGATGTCTTCTTTACAACCACATGCATCCATTCATTGTGTGATAGACATCAGCTGCCAATGAAAAGTCTGCTGTCGTCAACTGCTGTAGACGACCAGATCTTAGTTCCTGATAAAAGTCTGGCTTTCAGTTTGAAATCATTTCTGTACATCTAGCAATGCTTATTCCATTGTGGCTTTTTGATTACCCGGTATTTATTTGATATTCAATCATCTCGATCAATGAAAGCAGCACGTACTTTAACCACAGCCATTTCTTAATGACTTGTGTAATATACGGTACTTTATCTTTATTAGTTAATTTCCCTTTCCCATGATACAGAGACATATGATTGTAAGCACACTTTGCCAACTCAAAGAGGGTCTCATACTTCGCCAGAGGCTCTTTTGACTATTTCAAGCTGTGCACAACTGAATATACCTGCAAAGAAAATGTTTTTTATAGTGACTGAAACAGAGCATCAATAGGCCATTCATCATGGTTTCTGTTCTCTTGTTTGGAATAGTAGTCATCGTGTTTTATTTGATGCTGAATTACTTCAAAAGTTTCATCTGTTTCCATGGTAGCATGTAGACAACCTTTGTCACTTGGATTAGGGTCTGAAAATGGATTCAGTTTCATTTCTCAGAATAAACGTGTTCTCCGATGCAATATTTTTTTGAAAAATGGGAAATATGAAAGTTAAAGTTTAAAGTCCCTTTCCGACATAAAATAACATCTGAAATTAAGTGAATCATTGAATTAATGAATCAAACCACAACATTTGGGACTGTATTGATCACATGTATATAAATGTGCCTTGCACTTTTTTAGCAACTCAAAACATATTTAGATTCTTCAGATTCATACATTTGCGAGTCTTAAATATATTTCTCACATTTGTCATGACAGTTGATTATAATAATCAGTTTATTTACCCCAAATGAATATAACAGTGAATAACAGTGTGTAAATGGGGAGGCAGTAAATTGCTTACAGCTAGTCTGGGCCTGTCCGCTCACATATTTATATACAGAAAATATGTTAACGCTTCCAGAATTATAGGTTAATATTTTACACAGTACAGTCAACAATATGACATCGACTACAATATTTGTGAAAAGTTTAACATGGCATTGTGTAGTCCGTAATATGACATGTGATAGATGGACAATGCTTGTCACAATCAGAAATACGGTTTAAACTAGACAGGTGCACTTTTGTGAGATTGTTAACTGCATATTTAATGACAGGACATACAATGGTAAATTTTTGTCAGAAGGTTCTTAGTGTACATTAGACAGTCATAATATTAAATGAACAAAACAGGTAAATTTTTGTGCGATTGTTAACTGTATTTTTACATTATACAGTTAACAACATGACATACACATGGTAAATTTTGTTACAAGATTGTTACATTAGATAATATGATATGAACAAGAGATTGTTCACAGTTAATGATATGACATAACCAGATAAGATTCTTTGACATGGTTGTTTATATTTAGTAGTAAACCATGCACTAGACAGGGAAATTAGTATCATTTTGCTGTCACCCCATTAACAATTTGTGAATGACTTCACAACCTAATCATGTGTCACATTCATGTTTTTAATGATGTAAGCCAGACTGCTCATAATCATTCTTGTTATAAAAAAACCCACTGATCTGGATATTTGTCTGATAAACAAGGTAGATGGATAACATTCTAGTAATTGACTGTTTGTAGGGGGTTCAAAGGTCATAATTACTTCTCAGTCCTACACCTGCCACTTAGCCATCTATACACTATGTCTGCAAGATGCAGCACTTACTTCTAAATGTCAACAACTAAATGGTTGATGCCAGAATTTACTATTTTACAAATTAACCTGGTATACTGTACAAACACTCCCTTAAGGCACTGTTTGTATAATTGTATGGTTCTTGGTGTATGTTTGCTATATAATTCCTACTAAGACTTGTTTGTACAGTTCTCACTCTGAGGTATGGAGATATGATATGAAATCACACAGCTTTGGGAGTACCTAAAAATGGTGGGCAGGGGTATATACCAGTTTCTGTTGTTCTTTGTGCATGAATACTCAAATACTGGCCTCTATCACTATCACTTGTTTTTAATATATAAACATTAAAAGTTGTCATTATTTCAACTAATAACACCCAAAAGGGATTTTACACAGTGTGCACTATACTCATTTGTAGCATTGATATTGACTGTAAAAGTATATACTCAGTTTGTTATATATGTATTTTGTACACTTATACTTTAGCTAAAAATGGTACCTCAGTTACAGACTCTGACCACTTTATATGATTGCCTCTACACCATATCTGCGTTTTTATCAAGTTCCGATCTCATACACCTAGCCATGTCTTGCAATGTCTGATAATAGCTGTGGAAGCAATTTCTTATCGTAATCATGAAATCTAAGCCATTAGCAGAATTTTACTGCTTTTATTGCCCGATAGTTACACCATTGCAAGTGTGCAACTCGCCAATTATTGTACTATCGCATTTGTTGATCTGTGATGTAACGACTTCACAGTAGAGGATGCACGGTAATGCCACAATTGGGAAGTGTATTTCTTTCTGACTTTCAAGACTTTATCAATCTGTACAGTTTGTGATATGTGTTCTCATCCAACAGTTGACTGTGTGGTATTCTGTGATGATATTTGTAAGAAATTCTATGTGTCCCTTGGGACGAGCAGTTTTTAAAACCACTTGTCCAAGCTGCTGAGCCTTGTGCTATATACCATGTGCGTGCCACGGCATCTTATGTATGTATATGAAGTTATTATTAGTACATTCCAAATGGGTTGAAAAGCTATGTCAATGTAAAATAAGAGTGGCAGCATGTTCTACTTGTGATATTCAATCCTGGCAGTGTGACTGTTAATGTTCTAATACATTCATTCTGGTAGTGTGACTGTTAATGTTCTAATATATTCATCCTGGCAGTGCATATATTTATCCTGGTAGTGTGACTGTTAATGTTCTAATATATTCATCCTGGCAGTGCATATATTTATCCTGGCAGTGTGACTGTTAATGTTCTAATATATTCATCCTGGCAGTGTGACTGTTAATGTTCTAATATATTTATCCTGGCAGTGTGACTGTTAATGTTCTAATATATTCATCCTGGCAGTGTGACTGTTACTGTTCTAATATATTCATCCTAGCAGTGTGACTGTTAATGTTCTAATATATTCATCCTGGCAGTGTGACTGTTACTGTTCTAATACCTTCATCCTGGGAGTGCGTATATTCATCCTAGCAGTGTGACTGTTACTGTTCTAATATATTCATCCTGGCAGTGTGACTGTTAATGTTCTAATATATTCATTCTGGCAGTGTGACTGTTAATGTTCTGATATTCATTCTGGAAGTGTGACTGTTATTTCTAATATATTCATCCTGGCAGTGTGACTGTTACTGTTCTAATATATTCATCCTAGCAGTGTGACTGTTACTGTTCTAATATATTCATTCTGGCAGTGTGACTGTTAATGTTCTGATATTCATTCTGGAAGTGTGACTGTTATTTCTAATATATTCATCCTGGCAGTGTGACTGTTAATGTTCTAATATATTCATCCTGGCAGTGTGACTGTTACTGTTCTAATACCTTCATCCTGGGAGTGCGTATATTCATCCTAGCAGTGTGACTGTTAATGTTCTAATATATTCATTCTGGCAGTGTGACTGTTAATGTTCTGATATTCATTCTGGAAGTGTGACTGTTATTTCTAATATATTCATCCTGGCAGTGTGACTGTTAATGTTCTAATATATTCATCCTGGCAGTGTGACTGTTACTGTTCTAATACCTTCATCCTGGGAGTGCGTATATTCATCCTAGCAGTGTGACTGTTACTGTTTTAATATATTCATCCTGGCAGTGTGACTGTTAATGTTCTAATATATTCATTCTGGCAGTGTGACTGTTAATGTTCTGATATTCATTCTGGAAGTGTGACTGTTACTGTTCTAATATATTCATCCTGGCAGTGTGACTGTTAATATTCTAATATATTCATCCTGGCAGTGTGCTGTTAATGTTCTAATATATTCATCCTGGTAGTGTGACTGTTACTGTTCTAATATATTCATCCTGGCAGTGTGACTGTTAATGTTCTAATATATTCATCCTGGCAGTGTGACTGTTAATGTTCTAATATATTCATCCTGGCAGTGTGACTGTTACTGTTCTAATGTATTCATTCTGGCAGTGTGACTGTTACTGTTCTAATGTATTCATTCTGGCAATGTGACTGTTAATGTTCTAATATATTCATCCTGGCAGTGCGTATATTCATCCTAGCAGTGTGACTGTTAATGTTCTAATATATCCATCCTGGCAGTGCATATATTTATCCTGGCAGTGTGACTGTTAATGTTCTAATATATCCATCCTGGCAGTGCATATATTTATCCTGGCAGTGTGACTGTTAATGTTCTAATATATCCATCCTGGCAGTGCATATATTTATCCTGGCAGTGTGACTGTTACTGTTCTAATATATTCATCCTGGCAGTGCGTATATTTATCCTGGCAGTGTGACTGTTAATGTTCTAATATATCCATCCTGGCAGTGCATATATTTATCCTGGCAGTGTGACTGTTACTGTTCTAATATATTCATCCTGGCAGTGCATATATTTATCCTGGCAGTGTGACTGTTAATGTTCTAATATATCCATCCTGGCAGTGCATATATTTATCCTGGCAGTGTGACTGTTACTGTTCTAATATATTCATCCTGGCAGTGCATATATTTATCCTGGCAGTGTGACTGTTAATGTTCTAATATATTCATCCTGGCAGTGCATATATTTATCCTGGCAGTGTGACTGTTACTGTTCTAATATATTCATCCTGGCAGTGTGACTGTTAATGTTCTAATATATTCATCCTGGCAGTGTGGCTGTTATATCTAATATATTTATCCTGGCAGTGTGACTGTTAATGTTCTGATGTATTCATTCTGGTAGTGTGACTGTTATTTCTAATATATTCATCCTGGCAGTGTGGCTGTTATATCTAATATATTTATCCTGGCAGTGTGACTGTTACTGTTCTAATATATTCATCCTAGCAGTGTGGCTGTTATTTCTAATATATTTATCCTGGCAGTGTGACTGTTAATGTTCTAATAGATTCATCCTGGGAGTGTGACTGTTATTAATGTTCATATTAATATATTCATCCTGGCAGTGTGACTGTTAATGTTCTAATATATTCATTCAGAGCCGTATCTGGTTTTAAGTCACTGTCATTCCTATACTTTGCTGTATTCTTGTGGAATAGTAGCTTGGCTGTTAATGTTCAAATGTTCATCATTTAGTACCTTATCTGGTTTTAGATGAGATTAGAATATTTTTTTAAAAACCAAAACGACGTCTCTGTCTCCTTTGTTACAATATTTTCATGTATTCCATATGCAACAGTTACCCTACATTGTACAATGTTAAGATGGAAAGCTATGTTCTGAATAAGTTTGTTGTTTTTCACAATTTTGAATGTTCTACTGGTGGCATGCAAAAAGAGCTTTGGACATGAGACTGTTAATGTTCGAATATATTCAATTAGTGCCTTATCTGGTTTTCAGTCACTCTCATTTGAAGTACATTGTACTTTTGTGTATTCATATGCAAAAGTTACCCCCCCCCCCCAACATTGTTCATTCAATGTTATACGATGAGATGAATGAACAAGTCTGTGTGGAACATTCATGACAATGCATTATACAGATTACAAAATCACCAATTACTCCACATGTATGCAAGTATTATGATTCAGTCGAGCAGCTAAATTGAGATTGAGATGGAGCTTATTCATCATCCTGTGAGACATGTACTTTTCTGTCTCTTTACTGACAAATTGGACAATAACAGTGAAGTTATCTAATCCTTTGTGCATGATGTAGAACTCACAAAATGCTAATTCAGTGAAGCTTTGATGTAAAATTTACATACTGTGGCATGAACAATATATTTTGAGGTTTACACAACATTAACTTGGATTTTGGCGTGAAAGACATAGCTTTATTGAAGAAGAATTTTGTATGACGTGTAATGTAAGCATATATTTCAAAGTTCATCCACAAATATTTTGATAAAAGATAGAATAGTCTTTCTTGAAAGAAGAGGTTTTACAGATACATTTTTTAAATTGTAGTAGCTATGATTGTTAGCGTACATTATATTGCACAAAGGTTTCAATGACTTGATGTTTTTCTTGAGAGGTTGAAATTTCTTACAAAAGTTGAGATTTTTAAAATTTGGATTTTGTGTGATAACTATAATGCATAAGTATACATTTTGGACAGAGATACCTAATAACTCATGAAAGCTTTGTTAGTTTAACTGAACAAGCTATTTTTGAAATAGTGTGTAAGCATACATATCGAAGTTCATACACATTGTCAAAGCTAGGTTTCGATAACTTGAAATTGAATTTGAAAGAGAAAACTTGTTCACGAATGTTGAGACGTCTTGTGAGTGATAGCATAAATTTTGCACAAGGAGGTCTCAATCATTATCTTGAAATTTGAAAGCTTCAGTGAACTATTATGTGCAGCCAGTCAGCCTACAAAGCAATGGGCAATAATCTCCCAATTGTTACTGTCAGTGAAACAAAAAGCATTTATTCCTTTTTATCTGTTGGTGCATTATCGTAGTCGGTACGCCTTTGATGAAAACACTATAAAATGTCACCACAAAGATCAGTGTGTCAATTACCACTGTTAGTAGGTGTCGGCAGCTTGAATTTGAAGTAGACAAAGTCAGCCATGATTTGAATCTGAATTAGAAAACAACTTGCAATGGTTTCAGAGCTTAATTATAGCAAGCTTTGTTCCATGCATTTATGCCATTCAAAAAAAAAGTCATACATAGCCTCTGTGTGGACCTACCTTGCTTTCATTTACTTGTTACTGTTTATATTACGCCAGCATTTTATTTTCTCATTCAATATCATTTTGATCCTTTTTTGGGGAGTCATGATAATCAGGTGGTTGTAGTGGTTAGCTTTGGAATCTACCAAGTTGTTGTTTAGGAGCTTTAGCTTCTGCTGTTTGTTTATTGTTTGTTTATGAATTAATGATTATATTCCTTTAGCAGGATTTGAACCATGAACCAGTGAACCAATCAAGCTGTATAATTGGGGAACCAGTAAAATGGAGGTTGTGATATTTGCAGCTGTAATGCACTGTATGCTCCCTGGGGAGTTTAGGAAGTATAAAGAGTCTTTGTGTTTCTAAATGTCTATACCAGGGTTAATAATTATGATGTACTGTGAGCACCGTATAGGAAAAGAGCTCTATAATTGGATTGACATAATTATCCATTCAATTGATGTAGATGTTATTGACAACATTAAATATTAATATTAAAATGATACTGCTATTTATGTAAAAAAATAAAAAAAGAAGGGTTAATTGGAAGTTACTAGCTGAATGAAATATTTAAAAACAATACAAGTGAAATATTAAAAGCTAGCTGAAAAAAGAAGATAACACAATGTAACAGTAGATGGCAAAATTTTCAGATTTATTAATTTGACAGCACAGAAAACTCAGAAAAGATATAAATGCCTAGTCTACATACATACAGTATAATTGTCTTTACTGTAAACTCTATTTCCATTATTTATTTATTGCCATCTGCATGCAAAAAATTGAAGATTATCTTCTGAAAATAAAATATATACAAAATGAAAAGTGAAGATTTGAAAGATTTATTGCTTGATTAGAAAGGTGTATTTACAAGATATATGTTTTTTGGTCTATAACTTTAACAACAGTTGAAAAAAAAACATTTGAAATAGGCAAAACAACTGAAATACGAGAGATAGGAAAATAAGAAGATAATTTCAAAATATTTAGTTTATGAATTAAACTGCCTAAAATAATCAGGAAACTGAGATACATATTAAGTTAAATTAAGTTGACACAACTGAAAAGGTTTACAAATCAGACAGCCTGTAAAACCTGGAAAAATTGGACACCTAGTGTACATACTTATATACAGCATGACTGTACATCTCTTCACACTTGAGTATTATATATCGCAAGCTGCTAGTAAGATGATCTGAAAACACATCAGGTTGTGACATCTCTAACAAGGTGATTAACCCTTATCTCTCTATCTACTGCTTTGTAGGGATGTCAACCTTTGCATTCACTACGTGCCAATTATAGACATGACATAACCCTGTATTACCCATGTTTACTCTATTGCCATGGTAACAGCTCTTGCTTTCAAATTAGATTCAAAGATACGGAGATTGGTGAAAGGAGTAGTGATTGTCTCTTAATATAATTTCCCTAGTACAATATCTTGAAGTACGTCGTCCCCAGTACATTATTGTGAGGTATGTCGGGTGTTAAAATGTTAGAGTTCAGTAGATTCGTGGACCTGCCACTGACATTGGTAGATTCTTTGGTCCGTAGTCTCTCTATTATTTAAAAGCACACATTATTACTAATAATATAGGTCAAAGTAAAAACCTCTAACACTATTAACAATAATTTATGTCAAGTGTATGGACTAAATGTCATCATGCATTCCCAGGAGAGATTTTCTCTTTGTCATACTTAATTTAAACACAGGTAGTGCATTTCAGTGCCGGAAAACGTAGTTTTTTTCAGATTTGCCCATTGAGGAGTACTTGGGTCCCATGTGTCCGTCTGTGCATCCAGCCATATCAGTAGATTGTATGCTCCTCAGAGAGATGAGGAGCTCATTGCTATTATCTTTAATATTTTAGTATACAAAATGATATCGTGTGTGCTCAAATACCAGGTTAGAGTTCTGGTAATGGCAATTAATGGTTATACGTTTTTTAGTACAATTGAACTAAATAAAAAATTTACTGAAAGGTACCTTTATATGCAGTAAACAATAGAGTATAACCTGACCATATACATCTTTTGGTAGATTAACTGATGGTGTTGAAAGAGTAAAAAAAAAAATTACGGTACTCTCAAATGCACACCCAAGGGAACAACATTGAAAGTATGACATGTTTTATAAAATGTTATTGACACAAAAATTCACTTGGGGAAAGGTAAAACTATTCATTCTACTTGGAATCCTTTTGTAAAATTAAAAGAGTGGCATGAATTGTTCATTTCTTAGTAAAAGTATAATTTATTTCTTTGAATTTAGTTTAAAATAGGGTTAAGATATGCAAAAATTACAAATTAAAAAAAAAGTAACGGTGACATTAGTTTGTGTAAATTTAATGGTAAATTACACAAGACTGAATTCACTACAAAGTACATGAATGTATTACAGCCATTTTCACCTAACCTTGCTGGAAGAGTTACAAACTAGACTTTTATCTTGGTTCATACAACATAAGGTAGACAAAGACAACACTTCAGATATACCGATTCACTACAGATAAAACTAAATACACGTACACTAATTGTGATACACTGTTACTATCCTGCCCATTAGACTATTGTAAAGTTTAACATGTTTTCCCAAACCAGTGGTAACATTGTGTGCAAAATATTTGTATTGTGTTTTCATGTGTAAATAGTATGTATGTCTGACATGTTCTCTTTATCTACCAATATTGCATGAATTTCGACTGACACAGTCAAAAAAATTTCTTTGAAGTGAACCCCAAATTTTTGCTAACACATCAGATTGACAATGGGCTATTGTCACATGTCTCGGAAGAAATCCCAGAAATGGGTTTGAGGGAAACAGTTGGAATCTCAATGCCCCCCTACATCCTGATTTAAAGTATACCTGTGTATTGTAGTACACCCCTGTTTTGTAGTACACTCCTGTTTTGTAGTACACCCCTTTAATGTAATACACCCCTGTTATGTAGTACACCCCTGTAATGTAGTACACTCCAGTATTGTAGTACACCCCTGTATTGTAGTACACTCCTGTATTGTGGTACACCCCTGTTATGTAGTACACACCTGTAATGTGGTACACCCCTGTATTGTAGTATACCCCTGTATTGTAGTACACCCCTGTATTGGGGTACACCCCTGTATTGTAGTATACCTCTGTATTGTAGTACACCCCTGTATTGGGGTACACCCCTGTATTGTAGTATACCCCTGTATTGTAGTACACCCCTGTATTGGGGTACACTCCTGTATTGTAGTATACCTCTGTATTGTGGTACACCCCTGTACTGTAGTACACCCCTGTCATGTGGTACACCCCTGTATTGTAGTGCATCCCTGTCATGTAGTACACCCCCGTCATGTAGTACACCCCTGTCATGTACTACACCCCTGTCATGTGGTACACCCCTGTACTGTAGTACACCCCTGTATTGTGGTACACCCCTGTATTGTAGAATATCCTGACGATACTGTTAGATGTCAGCAACAATTTGGAATTCCCTTCCAAGAAATATTTTGACTCTGTGAGTAGAAATATTTATTACTAAGTATGAACCCTGAGCCCATTACTATTAAAGTATGTTGAATTAGCTGTAATCAATTGTTGACATTTTCAAAAATGTATATTTTATATTCGTCATGGTTCTAAGAATAAAATCAAGTAAAATACTGTTACTTTGGAACAGTTAGTAAAGGTTGCACTATTTCAATCCATCTAACAGTACTTAGGATTGAATTGGTGCAATCATTTCAAATTTACAGCTGTTCCTGAGTAACTAAGTGCCTAAATATGTTAAGAAACACGCATTGTTCACTCTCCAATGTAAAGTACTGAAAACAAGTAATTTTATACAGTTCATTCTGAAAGTGAATAGTCTAAGGATGTGTCTTCTGAAATGAGAGAGAGAGAGAGAGAGAGAGAGAGAGAGAGAGAGAGAGAGAGAGAGAGAGAGAGAGAGAGAGAGAGAGAGGTGGAGGGAGGGAGGGGGAGAGGGAGAAAGAGAGGGGCAGGGAGGGAGAAAGAGACAGACAGACTAAGATAACAACCATCCAGTATATATAAAATTGTTATTATTGAAGTCTTGTTTGTAAATATGGAAGTAAACATGTTGCAAAACATTTTGTGATGTTTGTATTATTTGTTATGCTCCAGTATGAAAAGTGAAAAGATAAAAACAGTGAAAAATATGTATTAATGTGAGTAAATTGACTCTTTAAGCTGTTCTCTATTAAAGTTCACTTTATCAAGGTAGAACAGAGATATTTGAAAAATTGACATTCAACTCACACACACCTGATATCAGCTTGGCATCAGCTAGAACTTTCTTTGTTTGTCAGGTAATGTCGTCATGGAAACAGACATTGTTTATCACCATAGGATGATTGTGAAGGAGCTGAATGAATAAAAGTGTTACAAGTGTTCTCTTGGGAATTCTTCACAGGTTGAGGGCTTCTAACAAATGAAATTAACTAACTTAAAAGAGTTGAATCAGATGAACCATAATTTTTTTTATAGAGTTAAAAAAGGCACAAGATACAAGTAGAACATTGTCATCAACCCAAATTTTTCTGACACCTTTAATATGAAGTATGCCCCAGAAATAAACTGTCTAAACTGTTGCTGTTATTTAAAAAAAAAAAAAAAAAAATTAGGAGTTGCCAAACAAAATTAGGGGTTGTCGTACAAAATTAGGGGTTGCCGTACAAAATTAGGGGTTGCTGAACAAAATTAAGGGTTGCCATACAAAATTAGGGGTTGCCATACAAACTTTTGAAATTGAGGTCAAATTGTTATGAAAATTCAGCCATTTTTGAATTCAATATGGCCACTGAATTGTTTTAACTCTTATCTATGGTTGATATCTTTGAAAGCAAGACTGTGGACCCTAAAATTTTCTTTTTTATTTCTGAATCTCAAAGAACCAGAAGCAACCTTTCATATGAGAAAGTGTTGAGAGAGTTAAAAACTTTGATTTTCAGTAAGTCATGACCAAGGTGCAGTTTACCTTAATTTCATTGCTTTAGTTTAGTAATGTCAAGATTGAAACCCAGTGGATAATTCTTATGCCATGGTCAGCCAGCAAAATAGTCAAAATGGTATCAAATTTGTTAGTTTTTTCAATATGACGACAGCCATGGGCAGGTAATTTTTTTTAAAAACAAAATAGTGAACACTTTATTTTTGGTACCTTTCCATCGTTTCTACATTTGCATCATAAAAAAATGGAATGAAACCCCACAAATACTTGTGATTTGAAAGTAGGCAAATTTTCAACTGTTTTTTCTTCAAATTATGTAATTGCATGAACTTGATATCTTAGTAGTAATTTGTGGTTGCTATGATAGTTTCTCGCACAGCCAAATGAGAAAACAAAAAGTATCTAAATTTGAAAAATGGATCTTTGAATAAAATGGTAAAATTATATATTCTTCACAGAATTTTTCGTATAGGGAATAAAAGGCAAGGTTTAGCTATGATTTATGCAATCAGTCCTGGAAGTAAGTATTAAAGTGGTCATATGGATGAGGATTAGGTATTCATTTTGAATTTTTAATGTATAAAAGTTCACGGTGTCTTACTTGGAAAATTAATATGAAACAACATTGACAAAGTCTGTTTGAAACTCAATACATTGTGAAAAGCTTAAAAAAATATGTAAAAAGGTTGTTATTATATGTAAAATAACAAAGATTTTACACAATCATTTATTAATCTTTGCAATTTATTATAGGCAGCCATGATAAAATTGTTTTATGAATTAAAAATCCAAAATAAATGCCAAATCTTCATCCATATGGTCACTTTATTAAACCATTGTGACATGTTTCAAGTGGGAGACCCTAGTGCTAGGAATTGCTGCAAGTGGTAGACCCTGGTGCTGGGAATTGCTCCAAGTGGTAGACCCTGGTGCTGGGAATTGCTGCAAGTGGTAGACCCTGGTGCTGGGAATTGCTGCAAGTGGTAGACCCTGGTGCTGGGAATTGCTCCAAGTGGTAGAGACCCTGGTGCTGGGAATTGCTCCAAGTGGTAGACCCTGGTGCTGGGAATTGCTCCAAGTGGTACATGTAGACCCTGGTGCTGGGAATTGCTGCAAGTGGTAGACCCTGGTGCTGGGAATTGCTGCAAGTGGTAGACCCTGGTGCTGGGAATTGCTGCAAGTGGTAGACCCTGGTGCTGGGAATTGCTCCAAGTGGTAGACCCTGGTGCTGGGAATTGCTCCAAGTGGTAGACCCTGGTGCTGGGAATTGCTCCAAGTGGTAGACCCTGGTGCTGGGAATTGCTCCAAGTGGTAGACCCTGGTGCTGGGAATTGCTCCAAGTGGTAGACCCTGGTGCTGGGAATTGCTCCAAGTGGTAGACCCTGGTGCTGGGAATTGCTCCAAGTGGTAGACCCTGGTGCTGGGAATTGCTCCAAGTGGTAGACCCTGGTGCTGGGAATTGCTCCAAGTGGTAGACCCTGGTGCTGGGAATTGCTCCAAGTGGTACATGTAGACCCTGGTGCTGGGAATTGCTCCAAGTGGTACATGTAGACCCTGGTGCTGGGAATTGCTCCAAGTGGTAGACCCTGGTGCTGGGAATTACTCCAAGTGGTAGACCCTGGTGCTGTGAATTGCTACAAGTGGTAGACCCTGGTGCTGGAAATTGCTCCAAGTGGTAGACCCTGGTGCTGGGAATTGCTCCAAGTGGTACATGTAGACCCTGGTGCTGGGAATTGCTCCAAGTGGTAGACCCTGGTGCTGGGAATTGCTCCAAGTGGTACATGTAGACCCTGGTGCTGGGAATTGCTCCAAGTGGTAGACCCTGGTGCTGGGAATTGCTCCAAGTGGTACATGTAGACCCTGGTGCTGGGAATTGCTCCAAGTGGTAGACCCTGGTGCTGGGAATTACTCCAAGTGGTAGACCCTGGTGCTGTGAATTGCTACAAGTGGTAGACCCTGGTGCTGGGAATTGCTCCAAGTGGTAGACCCTGGTGCTGGGAATTGCTCCAAGTGGTAGACCCTGGTGCTGGGAATTGCTCCAAGTGGTAGACCCTGGTGTTGGGAATTACTACAAGTGGTAGACCCTGGTGCTGGGAATTGCTCCAAGTGGTAGACCCTGGTGCTGGGAATTACTCCAAGTGGTAGACCCTGGTGCTGTGAATTGCTACAAGTGGTAGACCCTGGTGCTGGGAATTGCTCCAAGTGGTAGACCCTGGTGCTGGGAATTACTCCAAGTGGTAGACCCTGGTGCTGTGAATTGCTACAAGTGGTAGACCCTGGTGCTGGGAATTGCTCCAAGTGGTAGACCCTGGTGCTGGGAATTGCTCCAAGTGGTAGACCCTGGTGCTGGGAATTGCTCCAGGTGGTAGACCCTGGTGCTGGGAATTGCTCCAAGGGGTAGACCCTGGTGCTGGGAATTGCTCCAAGTGGTAGACCCTGGTGCTGGGAATTGCTCCAAGTGGTAGAGACCCTGGTGCTGGGAATTGCTGGGAATTGCTCCAAGTGGTAGACCCTGGTGCTGGGAATTGCTCCAAGTGGTAGACCCTGGTGCTGGGAATTGCTCCAAGTGGTAGACCCTGGTGCTGGGAATTGCTCCAAATGGTAGACCCTGGTGCTGGGAATTGCTCCAAGTGGTACATGTAGACCCTGGTGCTGGGAATTGCTCCAAGTGGTAGACCCTGGTGCTGGGAATTGCTCCAAGTGGTAGACCCTGGTGCTGGGAATTGCTCCAAGTGGTAGACCCTGGTGCTGGGAATAGCTCCAAGTGATTTTGTTCTCATGTTGACTTATATCAGACAGAAATTAATGGAATGTAGGATTGGGACTACATAATGGGTATGTTGCATGCTGCACTAATGTATGTGACTTTAGGAAAATTTAAAAAAACATGTAAATTTGTTCAAATTATGATAATTATCTCAGAACAAAAATCTTTCCTTTTCAACAAGACATGATTTATTTTACTCCTAAAATGAAAACATCAGTCACTAACGTTTGGGTAGTTAATCATTGATTAATTGTACATATTCAATACTGTGACTGCATTTCACATGACTTTTAAGTGTATGTCATGTCAAAAGTTTAAAGTTGCAGCATACGGCATAGATTTCACCTCTAACATTTTGCTTTCTTCCGTCGATAATATCCAACCTCATACATGATAAATTGGTGTAAATATTATGTGTGCTTTGATGAATCTTATCATGAAATTGCCAATTGTAGCAATACCAATTCTCCTTATTTGTGAAGCCAAGGTCTGTAACTATGGTGATAGAAAGGTAACCATGGAGACACTGACATACATAGAATTTTACGTCATTTCATTAAAGTTTACTTTCATTGCATGTAATATTTTCTATTCTTTGTAGTTTTTTTTGGTTGTATTTTGGTATGATTTTTATTGGGTGCAAAGTGATTCATATTCATAGCAGTAATCCCATACGGTAGCCTCTATACATTAATTTCAGTTTTTTTAACTACGTCAGCATACATGTAATCAGTGTGTTGCCAAGGAATTCATTACTTCTCTATTCACTTCTTTCTTGTATTTTTGTCTTGACTTTTGGCTCTTAAAAAATAGGAGTTGAGATACATTTAATTATCTCAGCCAGAAAATTCAAATCTTCAGGTTTAGGATGCTGTGTAGTTAAAATTCACTGAAAACGATAAAGATGCTCATTGACAGAGATGAGACTATTCTGTGCAGTACAAATTGTGGAGTCTGTTTTCTCTAGCAGTAATTTGAGCGCTAGCTCTTTCTGTAACCATCTTCTTGTGATTGCACAGTTGGAAATATTTGTAAACAAAGCATGTGTATGGGATTACCAGTGTAAACTCCAGACGTTTTCCTGTTGATTGCATAGCATACAAAACTTTCATCAGCATTGTTGGCCATATAACCTTCATACACAACCTCTTCAGTAAACTAACACTTTCCTGTTCGTGGAACAAAATTCTTTCTTTTTCAATATTTCTACAATTTTTTGTACAGTTCTACTTTATTTTGGAATGAAATGATAGACATAATTGTCAGTGATGCATAGGCACTAACATTTTGATTGAAAAATGATCCTATTTCTGAAATGACTTGGTTTAACTTTTCATAATGGAAAGGTAATGTTTATATGCGTCTGTCTGTCTATCTGTCTGTGTACTGAGGTCAAATGTTTGTGTTTTTGTTGTGTTGGCAGTCTTTTTTACATGTTTTACACTCTATTGAAAACGATTTTCAAATCATTGTGTTCTCATGTGTGTTTTTGTTGTGTCTGTGTATTGGTAGGTGCAAACATGACAAAAGAGTGTTTTATTTGAAAACAACATTGTGTAAATGGAGCCTCTGAGATTGTATCTGGTTTGCACCTTTTTTGCTTATTATGAACAAAGGTTACAACACACACTTGTCAAGCAGTTCTAAGTTTCGAACTGAAAAACTGCTCAACTGTGCTTAATAACCTTTGTAAATCATTTGATCGACCAAGCTGATGAATACTTTCGGTCACTTTTATATTTGTCACTATTAGAGAAGTAATCATTCTCAATTTATGCATAATTGCACCGAAATTTTAAAGTAAAATTGATTTTACCATGGTATTTGCAAAATCAGTCGTTGGCCATTTTGTTGTCTGCCATATTATTGGATAACTGTTATTAATACAATGGCATCAAAACTTTGGAGAAAATTGATCATGTTTGAAAAACAGTCATTTTTGGGGACATTTCCTCACTTAATGAAATTATTTTTAGACAGCAATAATTGTGACTGATAAATTGGCATCAATATTTTGGAGTAAAATTGATTATATAATATAAAATGCAATCACTTTTTGGAACATTTCCTCACTTGTCAAATTATTTTTAAACAACAGTAATACTGGCATCAACATGTTTGAGTAAAATTGATTAAAAGTAGTGATTTTTGGGAACATTTCCTCCCATATCAAATTATTGTTAACATTTTGGAGTAAAATTGATCACATTTGTGAACAAAAGTTAGTTTTTTGTAACTTTTCGAGTTGTAGAAATGATTGTTACTAATACAATTGCGTCAAAATTTAGCATGAAAGTGATCACACTTGGAAAAGAATCCCTTTACATTAAATTTCGTGTGTTCTTTTACATAGCTTTCTGTTAGTTTTTAACTATATTTTGTTACTGAACTTGTTGGAACGTTAAAGAGACACAAGGTGAGTTTATGTCTTTGAGTGAGATGTATGCTGCATATTTATAACTCACTCGTATTATTCTACTCACTGAAGCAAACATAACTATCACTTGCAATTGACTGAACTGAAACTGGCCATTAGGATATAACATAAATAATCCGATGACGTAATTTTGATAAGTACTAAAAAAATGTCAAGGAATCTATACTAGGCCATCAATTGGTTTGACAAAATTTGAAGGCAATTGTAATGTCATAGAAATTATACATCAACATTAACATTATATTAGTATAGTTTAATTGAGATTTTATGTACTAAGTATTTTCAGTTGATTAAATGTTATATAAACCCACCTTGTGCCATCTTAGCATATGCAAGTGATTGAAATGATGTTAGTATTATGGTTAATATGACATTTAAAGTACTAATATGATATTCTATTTTGAAAAAAAAAATCATTATTTTTCACAATATACTATATGAGAATGGACTCAATTACTATATATATATATATATATTCACATGGTCCATTGGTTAGAGTAGCCGCCTTTGAATCTGCAGGTTGGCAGCTGCAGGTTGCATGCAGGTTAGAGCTTGTTGCTGCCATTTGTTTCTAATGGCTAAAGTCCTTGGGCAAGATTTGAACCAACATTGTGCCCTAGTCAACCCAGCTGTACAATTAGGAACCTGGTAGGATGCAGAGAATGAGAATGCTTTAATCCTATGTGCTTATAGAGGTTGCAATGGATTGTATGATCCGTAGGGAGTTGAGGAAGTATAAGGTGCCGCCATTGTGCCACTATAGGTCCATAGCAGGGGTAATAATTGTAAAGTGCTTTGATCACAGTGTGGGAAAGTGGTATATAAAAACTAATATTATTATTAACATTATTATTTGATTTTCATTCCACAAGAATCACATAATCAAACCTAACCACTGTCACAATATGTTTTATATACAAAAATTGAAAATCCATCAGTCAACATATCACTACATTTTCCAGCAACTAAAAATTTATCAAGTTATTTAATAATTTGTGATCTTACAATTGCTAAATAAATTATTCTTACATAAATGTCAGTTGGTGAAATTGAGACCATCGGTGAATTATGGAGTAGAATTACATTAAATTTCCTTTATATCCGTGTGTGGGTTTGTAATTAGATTTGTAATTTGATTTCACTAATAATGTTAAATTGATAATCTGATGATTAATTCATTTATATAGAACGTCTGTCCACTGGCAGTGACTTATTCAATGATATTATACTGAATCTGTTATATGTTAAAATTTAAAAATAAATTTATATCTACATGTAATCTTCATAGCCCAGCCATTAGCTGTATTTACTGACTTTCTGTTTAATAATTCAATCATATCTTATACCATGCAAGAGCCAAGTTGAGCATAAAATATGGAAGATATATGACAATGTGCATCTGATTATATCACAACAATGTGTGCCTATGTCACTGGTTCTGTTGTTTTCGAAATGTGAGTCAAAATTTTCAAAATTGCCATTACTTTTCCCATTTTTGAAAAAATATTGGGGAATAATATCATTCTAAATATTCTTGCAAGTCAGACTATATTTATTAATTGACCCCAAGAAATTATAATGGTGTAAAGAGACATGTGGTTTTACAATGATGACGATCCCAATGCAATCACAGTACCAATTCACCAACAAAATAAAGTTTGTTTAAATCAGGAGTTATCATTAATATGCATGGACTGTTAAGACTGCAACATCTAAATGGTTGGTGCATGTACATTTGTGACAGACTCCCCCTCCCCCTTAGCTAGACTGGGTAGGTGAAGTATTAAGTTTAGAAAACCAGAAAATCACTATCGATGTCAGATTTATCACAATGTCTGTAGTAGTCGAACAGAACTTTACAACTACATGTACATGTATTATATATAAGGAGAGGAGATATGATGATCTACAGGGACAATTATATGTAATATAAGTGAATTGCTTTAATTAATTTCTAGGAGACTGCATTAAGACATTGCCATTTGAGGAAAGCTATATGACTAAATGACTTTGGGGTATCTATAATGATGAGATCATAAGTACTTATAATGATGTCCATACAAGCAAATGACAGAATTATCCATATCCGGTGTCCAGATCAGGTTACTAAAATCATTTGAAAGTAGACATAGTGGATTAATCTTTATAGTCAGCTCAGTAATAGATGACATATACTGCAGGAAATATAACTTCCATATCATCAAAAACACTTTATTAAAGTATTACCAAGCCATTGACTCCTTTTTGTATTGTTTTTTACAATTCTTTTCGCAATGATGTACTCAGTCATCTGTGATTTCAAAGTACTGCCCTGATGAAATGAAATATTCATGTTGCAAACCACTTAAATATGTCTTAGATATGTTCATCATCAATCATAAACTATTATGTATGATAGTTAGTCATTGCCATTTGTTTCTGAAAGGCTAAAGTCCGTGGACAAGATTTAAACCACAAATGTGCCTCAGTCAACCCAGATGTATAATTGGGAACCTGGTAGGATAGAGGATGTGAATGCTTTTAATCCTATGCCCTTACAGAGGCTGTAATGAATTGTATGCTCCTCAGGGAGTTGAAGAAATATAAAAAGCCATAATTATAAATCCGTGCCAGGGGTAATAGTTATAAAGTGCTTTGAGCACAGTAGGAAAGTGATATATAAAAGCCAACAATTTTGATATTATTATTATTAGATACAGATATGGACATCAAGATGGTAGAAACACTGTTGTTACTAGTAATAGTTTACCAGGGTATTGTATTGACTTTATTGTCAGGATGGGTACACACATATCACATGACGGTATAAGTCTATCTCCTACAAAGTTAATGGTTGCTGCATACTAATGTGCTCTTGCTGTAAAAGGTCCTTTAGAAACTTTTCTAAAGTGCCCACATGTGTATAGAAATTGTCTTTGAATATACTGACCCATGCTTAAAATAGTTGATAACTATTACAAACAAACTGAATCTATTCGTATACTGTGTTGTTGTTTTGTGGACTCTGTCATATTATAAACTTATTCTGCAATTAAAAAATGTTTTCAGTACTTTTTTACAGAGGAGAAAATGTACATGTACAAGTATATCATGATGCCGTTTATTCATATTCTTACACACTGTATTTCTGGCTTTATACAATTATCCAGAATCCCAATTGAATATGTGTAAGCATGTAATAAGTTTATCAAATATATTATAAAAAATAAAGAATCAAGGAACAAGTATGATGTAAACATAACTCATACATATTCACCTGAATTAGGCCTTTTTTATATCATTTTCAGATTTCACCAGAATTGTTCCCTAATGCCCTTTTCTCAGTGTATGCAGTGTTTAGTCATCACTTGCTGTAAATGTGAACAGTACACATCATTGAGTTTTAAATTATCAGAGTAATTGTGTTTCAAGTACAAAGTGAAAGTCAACCCTCCAGCCGTGAAGCCAATAACTGTACGAGAGCTTATAGTGATGTGATGGTTCAGTAACCCTGCATGTCATTGTATGGTACAGTGGTTTCTACTTGACTGTGTGTAAATTATATATGTAATGTTTATTAGAAAGGATAAATATGCAAATAAACATCTAAATGATGGCATGATAAATATGCAAATGATTCGTAAATATGCAAATCAACATCTAAATGATGGTGTGATAAATTATGTAAATGATAAATATATATACATATAAACAACTAAATGATGGCATGATAAATATGTAAATGATTTGTAAATATGGAAATAAACATCTAAATGATGGCATGATAAATATGTAAATGATTCGTGAATATGGAAATAAACATCTAAATGATGGCGTGATAAATATGTAAATGATTCGTAAATATGCAAATAAACATCTAAATGATGGCATGATAAATATGTAAATGATTTGTAAATATGAAAATAAACATCTAAATGATGGCGTGATAAATATGTAAATGATTTGTAAATATGGAAATAAACATCTAAATGATGGCATGATAAATATGTAAATGATTCGTAAATATGAAAATAAACATCTAAATGATGGCGTGATAAATGTGTAAATGATTCGCAAATATGCAAATAAACATCTAAATGATGGCGTGATAAATATGTAAATGATTCGTAAATATGCAAATAAACATCTAAATGATGGCATGATAAATATGTAAATGATTCATAAATATGCAAATAAACATCTAAATGATGGCATGATAAATATGTAAATGATTCATAAATATGCAAATAAACATCTAAATGATGGCATGATAAATATGTAAATGATTCACAAATATGCAAATAAACATCTAAATGATGTCATGATAAATATGTAAATGATTCACAAATATGCAAATAAACATCTAAATGATGGCGTGATAAATATGTAAATGATTCGTAAATATGCAAATAAACATCTAAATGATGGCATGATAAATATGTAAATGATTCATAAATATGCAAACGATTACATGAATAAGCAAAGGATAAAATACACATTAT
Organism: Glandiceps talaboti; assembly: GCF_964340395.1. Classification (NCBI taxonomy): domain Eukaryota; kingdom Metazoa; phylum Hemichordata; class Enteropneusta; family Spengelidae; genus Glandiceps; species Glandiceps talaboti. The sequence goes on along the minus strand of NC_135561.1, from coordinate 20,160,893 downwards.
GCAAATGTCATAAATACATAATTATTACTTTGTGTATGTGATATTCCTTACAAAGCTAGTAGTCACGGAAAAACACTTCGTATACCATGTATAGAAATCTATGAATATCACTGACCTTAAATAGTACAAATTCCTTTGAACTTTAACCATTAAATGATTAAACCTGAACCAAAGTTAAAATGATTAAATTCTGAATGCAGTATTGGACATAGCACCATTTATTACCAAATGGATTAAAAGTATAACATGATATATTAGGTTCAATGTAAAGGTGATACTAATAATAAGATTAAACATGTAACATGCTGGCAAAAAAAAAAAGTTGTCTTGTTTTCAGATTAGACATCCATGAGCTACCTAAAAGTAGTTTCTTTTTAAAAGGCAACTTTGAAGCCACACATGGAAGTTAATTATTTCTTCTTTGCAAGTTCCATTACAAAAGTGTTTTTACCAATTTTCTTGACTCGTAAACATCTTTTAGACACTGCACTGGCCGGCTTTTCCTGTTGAAATTAATCAGAATTCCTGTCTCCCAAAGGTATCAAATGTAATTAGGCACAAAAAGCATGCCGTGAAATTCTCCAGGATTTGAAAAACTTGAAGTACCGGTAGACTATATTAAAAGAATGTAAACATTTTGGTATACACTCACCTGACAGTGTGCTTTTATACTAAGATTGGATTGAAGTCTTCCTCATGCATATACTCTCAGGGTCATGTTCTAAAAAAAAATTGTTTTGTTCTCAGTGTTTAGATTGAGAAAGTCAGTTTGTTATGAGGTGACCCTTTCAAATTCTTTGTTGCTCATCATAACACCTTCGGAATGAAAATACTGGGATATTCAGTTATGCTTCTTTATTTAAAGTAGAACACAAGAGGTAGATTTTAATACACCACAAAAATTACCCCCAAAATGTTTTGACTCAGCTTGTGTTCTTTTAAATTTAGATTATGTGATCATGATTTGATGATTGTGGTTTGATTTTATAAGCATGATACACATCTGTTGGGTGCTTTCAAAAGAGCAAGGTTTTGAATGCTCTCAACTATTCATAAGGTGTTTTTTCTCTCTGTATAAATCCAAGTTTTGTTTCCTCTGTGTATTACTTTCTTGTAATTTAAACCAGTTAATGCATTTTCATGCTAATGATAATGAGGCAATTTTTAAAATATATCTAACGATCATTGTGTACTCGTAAGTTGTAAGTTTTGACACCTGAGTCAAAAAATACCTGTTTGACTCCTCTGTGCTCATAATAGTGAATTCACAATTCGTCTTGATGTTTTGGTCTTTAATATGGATTTTACTCGTTAACCTTAAGATGACATGATATCCTTACCAGTTTTTAAATCCATGTCATATCAATCCACCATTTTCAATACTAGCATTTTCAATACAACCTCAAGTTTATTATATATCTTAGCATATAACAACCAGTCTTTGGATGTTTACACAATATTTTATCTATTAAAGGTATAAACACAGACAAATTACTCTCTCGATTATCTTCTGCAAATTTCATTATCTATGAAAACTTTTGTAGTTTCCGTAGAAGAACTACAAATTAATAAAATATCTTTATTACTAAGAATTTCTACTCAGTGTAAATCAGTGTGGGATTCAGTATACCAACATTTTGACTCATTTTGAAATTTCATTCATAACAATCCCAAACTATAAATTTGCAGTTATTATTTTACCTTGTATTTGTGGTGAAAAGTCTTGTAAAAAGTCTCATTTCAGAAATTCAAGTTACACCATACAATCTATGTTTTTATTTTCGTATGCCAGACAGAAAATAATGGGCTTAGTGTTTTGCATCAGGATTAGCATGTAAGCATAAAAAAACATCCAACTTTGTGATGATAGCTGATATTTTGTCATCATTATAGGGAATTATAGACAGAAAACACGGTAGCAAGCTGATAAACCGGAAATATCCGTAGTGCAAATCAAATTGATACATTGTAGACATCAGGTCGCCATAGTAATTTTTAGCACAACTGAATTGATATAGGCATGGTGCGGTGTCTGTCTATCTGTGTGTGTGTGTGTGTGTGTGTGTGTGTGTGTGTGTGTGTGTGTGTGTGTGTGTGTACGACTTAAACTCCAAAACCACCAGACTGTTTGCCTTGGTATTTGGTGTGACATTACTTTTGGTGTCTAGTTGGGGAATTGTTGAAAAGCAACATGATCACATCACAGATGTGTGTTTTGGGTAAAAAAAACATGATTCGTGGTGTGAGAAAATGCTTTGACTCCTAGCAAGGGTATTGTTTTATTGATGCCATGAAATCATTGTATGGGCTACTTCATATCTCATTGTCAATGGCACCAAGATTAACCTCTGTTTGAGGTTGCTTGGAAACACTTTTTTAGTACAGCTGAATTAAATCATAGACACTGTCTATGATTAAAACAGGTTCATTCATGCTACAGATATGATAAAGAGTCTTGTTCATCTATATATCTGTCTGTCTGTTTGCCTATCTGTGGTTGACCTAAACTTAAAGAAACTTAAAGTCAAAAACCACTGGGAAGAATATTTAGATTTTTTGTAGGGATGTTTATTTCAGTCTCTAGTTAGCTCAGCTAAACTAATGAAGTTCAAGTGCTGTAGGCATGGTAGAGTGTGTGTGTGGGTGTCTGTCTGTCTGACTCTGTCTGTATGTGTGTGGATGACGTAAACTCAAAAGCCGTCCAATCGATTGCTTTGGTATTTGCAGGAGACATTAACTTTGGAGTTTAGTTGAGAAATTGTTCAAATGAAAATGATCATATCAGAGATGTGCGTTTTGGGTAAAAAAAATGTGATTTTTGGTTAAAAAAAAACGTACACTAAAAGATTACTGGGCAGATCAGTCTGAAATTTGGTGGGAACATTCTTAGTGGTGTTTAAATTAAGAATTGCTCATGATATGATGACCCAATCAGATGAGGCTGAAATATAGTTGGAGCGTTTTTACTTTTATCCTTTGAATTTTTTGGGTCAGTTACTGCAGATTAAGTTATTTAAAATCAAGGTTTTCTCAATCAAGTACATCTCAGTTAGGGGTCTAAGGTTTCTTCCGTAAATGAATAAAAAATTGGCTTGAATCTTTAACTAGATTGGCACGTTGTGTATAACTGTGAACACTAAGAACATCTAAGCAAATAAGTAAATTATGTTTATGTGGTCTCTGTTAAACAAACAAGAGGTGATAAAATGTGTTAAAGGCCCAGTTCAGATTGGGATTAAAAGTTAGCTTTGAAAAAAAAATGTCTGACAAATCTAAAACTATAGAAAAATTTGGTTCAGAATAAAGAATGAGGATTACAGCAATGATACGATAACAGTAATGTGAAACCTGGGATTGAATCCCTGATAATGAGGTACATTTTAAGTGCTCTACTGATAAAATAAAAATAACATTGCCATAAACTTAAAAACAGTTAAATAACTCGGGGACCATTATTTCTCCTCAGTATTGCAAAGGGTCCACCACCAGGAAGGGAAATTGATCCTGACTCCATTGTTCTTAAGCTCTTGTGTTAGAAAATGCCACAAAAAACACTCCAGGTATTAATAATTTATAGAAAAAGTGTCTCCTCTGAAACAGTTACAAGAAAAGTAAAAGGTTTAATGGTGAAAGAAAACAAATCACAAGTGATGTGAAGATGGCCATTTTTAAATCTTATTACATTTAGTGTATCTGTTAAGTGACTAATGTATGTTTGTCTCTTAACACCATTAAATGTAGCTACTAGTCTACCATTAACATCAACTCCCGTAGGGAACTGCTGAAAGTGTGAACTGTTTATTTTGTACTGTGTGGACAGGATGGATGAAGTACCATTACAGATGTGTAACTAGTTGTGTAATGATCAAAACACTCTAATTACAAGCATCAATATAGACCTACTATACTTCTGTACTCTAATTTCTTTACTCACTGATAGCTGCATAGTGACTTGAGTCACTTCAAAACTCACTTCAATAACAGATTTTCCAACACAAAAATGAACAATGTGATGGTACATCTAAAGTATTGAAGCTGCTTTCAGGATTTAATGAAACCTTGCATTAGAGCTAAGTATGTGAATAAAATCAAGAAATGTAAGTAATAAAATACACTTGTCAGCAGTTTGACATTAAAGGAAATACCCTGTATTGACCATAGTTCTTTAAGCTGTCAATGGTTTTTAACTTTTAAAAAACAGTTGTCTGCTTTGAATTGCGCCCAACAACACATCTGCTAAAAGATACCACATAATTCTAAATGGTTAACAAATCGAGTTACCATAATAATGATGATAGTTCTATAACATCAGTGATCAAATATTCCTGCTTTCAAGAGAATCAATTTGTTAAATAATTAACGATTACTCCTCTTTCTGTCCCTTGTTGCTTAGTAAACATTCTGTTGATTGGGTGATCCCTTGGATGTGCCCAAGTGACTTGGACGACTGTTACATTTTATGATGGCTGTGCAACAAGAGACAGAAAGAGAGGCAAATCAGTACAAGGAAATAGATCAAACCAAGCAATACCATGGGATTAAACATTGTAATTTGAAAAGAACACACAAAACAAATGAATTTTTTGTCATATATTTTTTTTTTAAATTTGTCTGTGAGTGGTCATGGAATTTCCAAATTCAGTAAACTCTGCTAATTACATGTAGTACATTTGTAAAAATTTTAGCTTTAACTAATCATGAAATAAGAAAATTGTCATGAAAATCATGAAATTGTCAAAAATTCCTGGCTCAGAATTCAAGGTCCTGATATGCCAAACTTCCCAATCTTTCAGGGGTGCTCTAACACCATTATGAGCAGTCTCAGTTACTCAGACTCTCAATGATGGCCACCCAGACATCAATCTACAGAAATGTGCTTCCAAATCATCTGATGAGCTAAGTATGCATAGTATAGGATATCCCAAAGACAACATGAACAACTATATACTTAGCATCTCATTTCCCCAAAATATGTAACTTATACTTTTTCCTGATATTATGCAATGGATTAATTTGGTTGTGGTTGACACATGCCATAATTCCATTTTAGATATTAGAGTTCCAGGATGTGTAAATATATCAGTAAGAAAACATCTTAAATCTTCTGCTACTTTTGGATCAATCACAGTAGGCTTTCTCAGGAAGTTTAATATGGAAAAGATTGAGTAATATGGGATTCTTTGCATGCCTTTGATCAACTTCCTTTCTATGGCCATGTGATTTGACAAAGATGATTGTCACAGTATTTCCTATTATGCATGATGTGAGAGATATTAGCATGGGCAAATTGAACATGTTGAATGTACATTGTAGGCTTCAGGACATACTAGACTTTCTCATGTACCATAGGGCATATCATGCAGACAACCCACAAGAGTGTAATTGGCGCAGAGAAAATTAATGTGTCGTAGGAAGTCACAATAAGTGCAATGAAAGGATGTACTTTACTCATTTCTCCTGAAACTTTTCCCGCGACAAAATTACTTAATAAGTACTTGGAGTATGTGTGCACTCATTTTATGGAAATGTCAAAAAAAGAGAAAGTTTCAATGATGACATTGTTGCTGTGAGTTTTGCATTTACAACTATATCGTAAGTATTTTAAAGATATTTCAAAACTAATTTTCAAGGTATTGGAAAACTAAAAATATTACAAATTTAACTTGCTCTCACACATACAATATCAAATATTTCACAACTAATTTTAATGGTTTTTCAAAACTACAAGTATTTAAAAGTTGTTTCAGTACTACAAGTATTTTGAAATTAATTAATTTTAATTTTTTTTTTGTATTTCAAAACTGCAAATATATATCAAGGGTCTTTCAAAACAGATTGTAGGTATTTTAAAACTATAAATATGTCATTCTTGCTTGGGATTTCAAAAGTACAAATATTTTACAGGTATTTAGAAATTACAAGTATTTCAAATGCATTTCAAAACTGCAAGTATTTCAAAGGTATTTAAAAACTACAAGAATTGCAAACTACTAGTATCTCAAAGGTGTTTGCCGTTTTCTTAGCAACCATTTCATCCTGTCCAAACACAGAAAAAAGAACAAGCTACAACACAATGGATTATTGATTTTATATCCACAGCTTAACCATGATACCATTTATTTCAAAGATGAAATTATCTCACAAGAACTTGGGATCAATTATTAACGATTTATCAGTAAGTTCAGACCAAAAGCTTATGGTGTGGAGACAAGATAGCATAATTTGGTGTGAAAAACATGAAAAAGGTATCGAAAATAGGAGTCATGAATCCAAACTCAATAAATAATTGATCTCAAAAAGTCATCCATACACATTAGCAGTGAGAATTAATGAGCTGTTGCTACCCTTTTCTGTCTGCAGTAATTATCTCCCTGCAAAGCATGTGATTAATACACCCTAAGTTGTCCCCTTTGATGACAGCTAACAAGAACTCATGGTATGTACATGTATATTGGAATGAATGCAATATATATATAATGGAAGTTATATGACACAACCAGCAAGTCATTCAGGTGTAAAAATCACTGACTTAATCATTCAGCTGTAAAAATCATCAACTCCAAAATCCTTATACATATAGTTCATTTTACCCTACACTCTTCTCTCTACGCTTCTCATGTGGTTATTAAAATTGAAAAGGAAAATGCACGGGGGCTGATGGCAAACCTAGAAGTGGGCGTAAAAACATGTTGGCCGACCATCTACCAGAGGCATGCATAGTTACACTTAAATGAAGTGCAGTTAACAGTATAATCACTTTCAGCGTGGGTAAAAAGGTAGTTATTTGTCACTGAGTCAAAAATCCATTTATTTGTCCCTGTAGCTAAAAGTAACATGATTTCTTCATTTCTACAAATACCGTGTTCTCTCTTTATTGTAATTTATACTGGTATAAATAAATGACATCGACATCAAATTATATCAGTTGTCATAGATTGTACTAAAACTTAATAATGTAAAGTATAAAATATCAGCTAGAGAAACTTGATATATCCTAGTCACACTTCTAACATTGAAGAAATACATGTAGAGGTGACAGCACCTTGATGAAATGACAGGTAAACTCATCTAAGCCATCTGAAAGAATGTGTAAATAGAAGTAGTGTATGATTCCATATCAGTTTTACACAAATTATCAATTACGGTAATAGTGCAGATTCTGCATCATTTTGTCTTCTTTGTTATCTTGTTCATTTTTGTGTGTGGGGATTTTTCTACAATCAATTTAAGGCCAAAAAGAATTGTTTCTGGTTAGCGGCACATCACTTAAATACGCGTCAATCTTTTTTTTTATGTGTTTGTCCAACCCATGCAGTCTGCAGATCTGCGGGAAAACACAAAAATAACCCTTGTCTCTACATTAATTGTTGCTTCAGTGAAGACAACTGCAAAACCAATCATGAACAAGCAAATGACATCTGATCTGCCCCACATACTCACTTGTTCTAAAGTACTAAATAAAAAGAACAGTAACTGCCATGAATACTAGTCTCTAAGATTGAGTGACAGATTTGACAATCACAAAAAAAATATTGAAAAATTTGCAATGTCTTTAGATAACCAGAAACAATTCTTTTCTTTCTTTTTTCTTCCTTTTTTTTTGGGGGGGGGGGGGGGGGCTAAATGAATCACTGTACACTGTTCATGTTTATTTTATCATATGAATAGTTCAATGTTTCCAATCTCTGTCAAAGACTATTTTAAAGTCCCGGGAATAAAATCTTACACCCATCACATATTTCGTAAAGTTTTACTACGATTTATAATTTCTGATCATTTAATTATTTATGATTATTATTATTTTATAGTCTATTAAAAGCACACCGTGTCTTATGTTTATCATTCAAAATGGCAGATCATCCATAATTGATGTTATGTAGTTTTGTAGGTGGAGTTTTTTCAGCTTTTTTTTGGCTCATATTCTACAAGATTTATCCAAGCTCTTTCCCTACTGAGTTGGAGTCTTAATCCAGTATTGGCTTATCTCACTAGCCATGAGACATGACAGCTAAAGATGTATTCCCTGGGTTTTAGACATACAGATTTGTAGAACTGGTGTATACGTGATATACCTGTTAAGTTTCCAATGCTGTGATCCCTGACATAATTGGTGATGTGTTAGACCACCCACCTCATTAGCTGGCTATCTGTACAAAGCATTATACACACAGTGTCAAAGCAATTAGACCACATGCTCAATTTCACACGTTTAGATTCAGTGCTTCTTCTTTCATATTAGCAAGAGTGTTATTACCTCCAAAGCAGACGTACATGGAATAGAAAGTATACTAAACTTTCTCTTGTGATAAAAGTTTTTGTGTTGAAAAGTCAGTTATTTTAGGAAGAACAATGATCAATTTGTACAATTCAAGACATTTCTGAGAGTTTATCCAGGAATCTTTTTTGTGTAGTCTTTACGTACAAGAATTATTTTTGTAATTTTCGGTAACTGCCATGTTTTTATGATGGCACTCAATCTGCACCTCTCTGGATTACCATTTCTGACTCATTTTCCAGAGTGTTCATTCCTAAATACTATAAACTAGATGTGACCGGGGTCACTGAATGACAGCAGCGAAGAGACGTGTTTTACTCTATACAAGACTTTATTCACACACAACGTGTAGACAATAGGAGACAAAACCTTCAATGAGTAATACTATACAAAAAAAGAAAAGCATACGAAAGTTTACACAACTCAAAGTAGATATATGATAAGACGAACATGACAATAATCCATTAAATAGGACTAATAAAAGTAACACAAATATAATGAATTATAACTATCTGACCCTACCCCGCACGTTAGCTGAACCTAGAGACAGTTGAGTGACGCTTCCTAGAGAGAGAGAGAGAGAGAGAGAGAGAGGGGGGGGGTGAGGGAGGGGGAGAGGGAGAGGAGGGGAATCTAGGCTCACATAGGTATAGCAGTTAAACATTCAGCTAAATTAAAACCATAAATATAGTATGTCTCCCAGGGGTTCAGAAAACTTAACAGAAGCAAGTAACTTTTAGATGGCGACATAGAAGACATACAAATAAAGGTAACATATATGTGCCTGATTTATAAAGCCAAGCCTTTCAAGTTAAAGTCTAATTTTAGTCAAGATTTGTATCTAATTACTAACTTCTATTGTATCATACATTTAGAATCAATCAAAGTTAGAGCATGTGACCTTCAAAAACAATCTTGAAACAACTTGGCCGTTTGTTTCCAACAATTTTTTCAGCATTTATGCTTCAAGTATAAAATCACAAGGACAATACAATGTAGTTACTTTGGAATGATAAATTGGAAAGAATGTGACATTTCGATTCATCTTCTGTGGACCTTGATCACGCAATGAAGACAGATCGAAACGTCACATTCGTTTCCAAATTTTTCGTTCCAAAGTAACTATGTTGTACTCTCCTACTGATTCTTGGAACCATGAACAATATATTCTCCATATAAAGTCACTGTTGAGACTGTTACATTTCCATGGCTACACAAGTCTTTTCTTGTATATATAACTAAGATGGATGACAGTTAGGTAACTGTGTGACTTAATCATCGTTTCAATTGTGAAAATACCAATTTTTAAACTATTGCCAAAATTGTACAAAGAATAGAAACAATGTAGTCATGTACATGTATAGACTAATTTTATGATTTCTATAACCCCCCCCACACACACACACACACACACACACACAAACACATACTTAAAATATTTCTGATTCATTAGTAACATCATTCAGCAGTAAGTCAAAACAGCTTGTACTAATTTTCACACCTCAACAGACTTTTTTAAGAATTTTGATTGGAATTCAATGGAACTGTCAAAATTCCAACACTTAAAATTTAAATTTTAATAGTTACAGATTAAAAGTTAGTAATCACCATTTCCATTCTTTTAGACACACACACAGACACACAGATATATTACAGTGGAGACAAACTGACAAATGAAGCGGTGTATAGACCTATGTAAAAGACACACCCAGACGGCGACAGAGTGATTTAGAGAGATAAAATGGATGCATGCAATGTACACATTCTGTATAGATTCGATAAGGATCTCAAGTCAAACATGAATCAATGATGCTAGAATTGGCTATGATTAGTTCTCTGTTGAGTAGAGATTGACGTAAGGTAATTAGAATACAGGAAGAGGATAATGGCAAACACAGAAATTGGTCATTATTGTACAAGTCGGGGTATATGTCCTATAGCTCGCTAAGTGTCAAAGGTCAATGTATGATCTTCAGTAATTGAATGCCAAAGCTGCTGCGATGTTTTGATGCTTGTAGTCTCACCTAGCACACAGCATCAAGATCATTCTGTCATTCCACATTAGCAGTAGTGACGTACAAATACCTAATGGGATACCAGATTCAAAAAAAAAATCTTCACAAATTGAATTTTTTTTGTTTTATTTATTTTTTGTTTATTTATTTATTTATTTTATTTTATCTTATTTTATTTTATTTTATTTATTTATTTATGGTGGGGGGGGGGGTAATCATACTCGCATTACAAAATAAGGATTTATTTTATGTTTTGTAGCATACTTGTAGAGTAAATTAATAAGTCCTCTCTACAAATGCATTTACAAAAAGTTTTAAAAATAGTAACATGTAGTAACTATACTTTAATAAAAATTGGCATATAGATGAGGATTGGGTATTTATTTTGGATTTTGGATTTCTAAAACAATTTTATCATGGCTTCCTACTTAAAAAATCAATGTGAAACAACATATTATGGTAAGTCCTTTTTAGCACAACTGAACTGTGTGTGTGTGTGAACAACTTAAAGTCAAAAACCACTGAACTGATTACCATGATATTTAGTGGGTCCATTACCTTGGGTGTCTAGTTAAGAAATTGTTCAAATCAAAATGATCTTACCACCAGTTTGTAATTTGGGTAAAAAAATGTGATTTTTGGTCAAAAACTTAAACTCAAAACTACTGGGCAGATTGGGCAGACATTTGGGTGAAACATTCTTCAGGGTGTTCTTACTAGTGCAGCAGTTAACCCAAGATTTTGGCCAAATCGTGCACTTTGGGTTAAAAGCATGAAACTTGCCACATATATACTTTGAACTATACTGATCACTTTCAGATATGGATCCAAAAAATCAGCGCCCTCTAGTGGCCAGAAACGGAAATTTCAGTAAACCATGCATTTCCTTCAAACATGGGCTAATAAATTCATCCAGTATGACCATATTTTCACCAAAATTGGGAATTTATGTCAGAAACTTGTTTTATCAACATAAGCAATGAATAACAACATTGTTTTGCAACATTATTGACATATTTTACGAAAATGTGTAACATTTGCTGTGGAAAATAGCTAATTCTATCATGTTAACCACTCACTGCTATTTCCATATATCAGAAATCAGGGACAAAAATATCTTAAATCATTGATATATACTGTTAATTGTAACATGCAAGTGTTCCATTACAAATACCCAGTCAGTCCTGGTGGCAGTTTCCTTCACAGTAACAGAGAGCAGTGCAGTTGAGACTAGCCTTATAGCATCTGCAAAGACCCCTGCATGCCTTTTTACAGTTGCAGTGAATCAGCTCATAGCACATTTCGTGTGCTTGACCAAGAGTTGTCCACTTTGGTTTCCATGGTGAATCATCTTTTTTTGTCCAACCCCAATCCATTGGACTTGGTAATTTAGGATCTCTTTGCAAGGCCTGACCCCAAACATGTCCCCCTTGGTAGGTTGCTCTTAGTACATGCTGTTGGAGGGCTGCTTGTGTAGGGGGAATATTCTCGAGAGCTCGTGATTTTCTGGAGAACAGATGTTGCCTTGCCTCATTAACGTTATGCATTCCACTGGTTCGATCATACCAAAGAATCACAAACCGTTCAATTAGTGACATGCAATTGTCAGGCACTTGTTCTGGAGCCTCTGCTAGAGTGAGAAATGCATCTGTGACTTCTGGAAATACCTGCCATGTATCCCAGGTTGACTTCTTGCCTTTCCCACAAAAAAACGATGTCACATCACAACCAGTCAGTGCATGGAATATGGATAATGTTTTCGCTTTATGCGGGCCCAGAGAGTTTGCAATTTCATGAGCTGCGATGTACCTATAGTGTCTGCCAACACCAAAAGATATCCACACCTCAGCCACTGGAATTAAATGCAAATTTGATACAATAATGACATCAACATCTGTGTCAACTGTTCTGATCATAATATTCTGGTGCCCATTTTCTGCTGCATCACATAGATGGAGAGCCAAACGTGTATCTGCCTCTTCATGAGAACATGGCTCTATGCGACCTTTGTCCAGTCTAGCAGGTGTACAGAGAACTTCATTCCCAAAAGTGCTGTACAGTTCCTTCCCATCTACTTCAGTTGAGGTCATTTGTTCTGACAGTAACCTAAAGAGCTCAGTTTTGTTATCATTGTCACGCAAGAAGCTTTGCCAGTTACTTGGTATATTTGATGATGGACTTACTCTCCTTCTTGCACCTTTACCACGTTTCTCTCTTGTAGCTGCCTTCAGGCTGTCAGCAAAATACACATCCCATACTATATCAAGTCTATCCACATGATCTAAATTCAACAAGATGTATGGCTTGAACACTGTGTCACTGTACTCCTGGAATGTCTTTGTAGTACCTGGAGACAGCATCTGGACAATCATAGCACCATCCAAAACCATTGCAGTAACATTGGGTGCTGCGACTCGAGTATGTGTGAGGGCTTCGAGTTCAGTCAGAAGAAGAGCTTTGTTCCCAGTTCTCATTTCATCCTGTCTTGCCAAAGAAGGAGGCCATGGCTGGTTTTCATGCTTGAAAAACTCTTCAAGGTTACCATCTCGAGACTGGCATGCAATGTACAGTCTGGAGAACAAAGCACAGTCTTCTTTTAAAGTTGTGACCTGGGCTTTTTGTTTCACTGTTGTCTTCTTTTTTGAGAACAATGACATTTTGTTCTTTTTTATTGGTTCTTGTATAGTTTTGGTTCGATCTATGAACCTCTCTTTGACAAAGAGGTCATATTGTTCTTGTCCCCTCTTATATACTTCTCTAACAGTCTTTACAACTTCAGGATCCATAATATCCTTGGTGTCTAATGCAAGGAGATCACCACTGTCCTCCTGAAAAGGGTTTCCCATTTCATTGAAGACCATGACAAGTGATGAGACATCTTTGCCAAAGGACTTTTGCACACCTGGGGATTGCTCATGATGTACCAGACTACTTTCCTTGGTACCTCTGTTCTCTTCAAACTCCTGTATCATTCTGGATACCTCAGGTCCTGAAACCATCCATCTTCTGAGAGCTGATGGGTTTTCTGTCAGTCCAACTGCACCCCCATCCCCTTTCACTAGCGCATTAGATTGTTCATGTGCCTGATCAAGTGCCATGGCAGAGAATGGGCGTTTAGATTTGCGTGCAACAAATCCTCCACTACAAAATGCCTGATACACTGAGGGATGGCTCTCGGGTAAGGCGCATAAATCTCTTATATGAACAGAGAGCCACCGAGCATAATTTATGTGATCAAGGCTAAATATCCATGGCATCAATTTGGCCAGAGATTCCAAGTACCTTGAGAAGTTCGCTTCTCGGATAGACCCAACCAACCTGAGAATGCAGAGTTCCAGTTGAAGGGCAAGTGACCAAAACTGAAATTGAGGTTGTTCAATTGACATTTTATCACACCATGCTGTGAACTCCAAAGGATTTTCTAGAACCATGTTCATGTATGTGTCGTATGCTTGGTGCTGCAGAATAAAGAGAGTGGCTGCTGTGAGTTGATGAGCATGTCTTGTTTTAGTAAGATGTGCAGCCTTTATCATGGAGTCAGCTGTACCACTTGAAGTGACACCAGCAGTACAAAGTGCTGTTGTCCAACCACTACCTTCAAGCCAGTCCCCCAAAACTTTGAATGCTGCCATTTCAATGTGTAGTGCACCAAACATTATGACATATTTGTCTTCACCATGAGTGATAGGAAAGTTCCATTGGATTGTTTTACCAATAGCAAACAGAGGCTGGTCCATTACTACCACTGGTACCTGCTCAGGGTTTAGGTAATGTACTGCAGCCTTTACAGTGTTCATGGCATGTTGGATCATGGCAACTGAGTGTGCACATTCCTGAAACAGTGGCATAAGAGCTACAATTGTTGTAGGGTCATTCATTGGTGGCTGCATTGATGCCCAATATGCAGACCATGAGATGAAGTCATCCTTGCTAAGCTCTGGTTTATTGATAAGCTGTCTCAGATGGTGTAACCACTCATACTCTTTTTCTAGCACCTCTGGAAAAAGAGGTGTATTGGGTTTTATTGGTCCAATTCCTCGTGGCACTAATAGATCCTTTCTAGTTGGAGGAGCTGGTGGAACATTTATGTATGACATGGGCATTGGTGCAATTGAAGTACTTTTATATTCATTTCCAGATACATCCAGTACTGGGACATCACGTGGTACACCCTGTGTTTCTAAAGTAGGGTGCTGCATCATGGAAATGCTAGTACCATGAAATGAGTCCTTTGCTGTAGCAGAACTTGGGTTGTGGTCTATGTTATCGACAGCTGCTGTTGTGAACAGCTGTTTTTTCAGCTTTGGAGGACATACCACCTTTTCCTCTTCATACATTTCACATACTTTGTTTCCAATGTCTGTAGAGATTGAAAGGAGGCGATCATAGGAGATACACAAACCCATGCCATGGAGAGTATCAACTAGACCACGCTTCCTTGTTTCAGCATGGATCTTCAGTGCAAGATATATTGGTACTGGTGTTTCCTTGTCTCTACTGTGACGAATTGACATTGTAGAAGAAGAAGACTGAATGTACCTTGATTTCACACTATTGAACACAATCAGCTGTGATATAGCTTGAGATGCATGAGACTTTGGTTTCATTTCAACTGCCTGTTCTTTGATATTTGGTCCATCTAGAATCATACTTATGAGAGCATTGAGAGATGCAGGCACAGCTTTTTCTTGACTGTCTTCAAGAAATTGTCCATTAAATTCCTGCTTTGTGTTGAATATATCTCGACGAACAAGTTTGGCAGCTTTGGCCAAGGCTAGTGCCTCACTGTCATAGTCTTGATCACATACTTGTTTGAGTGCTTCCCCTACATCATGGTCGAATGCAAGTAAGATTTGCCTTCCTTGATTATAAGCTTTGAGATCAGTAATTGCTGCCAGAACTCGATTTTTGAGTCGTGTAGTGTGCACTTGGACATTTTCAACACCAAGTTCCTGTAATCTTGATGCGTACAGGTTCTTTATATCTGCCATGTAAAATACTGGTCTCGTTTCTTTGGAGTCACGAAATGTTTCCAAGTGAGAAACCAATTCTGCAAATGCTATACCGTGTAAAGCACCCTCACTTTGTCTCTCTTTAGGGTTCTTTTCTAGTAATTGTGCTCGTTTGTATAACTTTGCCAAACAGTTTACATGATATTGGGCATCAATAGCAACCATATCTCCACCTGCAAGCTTTGACAATAATTTTGTATCATTGAGTTCTGTTGCACATTTCCTCACTTTAAAATCGAGTTCAAATGTAGATGCCTTATGAAGACCAGCTAGACCAGCAACACTATCACAGAATATGCATATATCTGAAGCACCTTCTTTCTGTTTACATACAGAACGAGCTTTTCTGGTTTTTACAGGGCTTGAATCTTGTGATTTTTCTGCTTTCCTTTTGCGCACTCTTTCTAAATGCATGGTACTAATTTTATTTCTACAGGTTTTGTGCCAAGCTGCTTTGTTCTCCCTAAAGGTATCTTCAATTCCTGAACCTGTGTCTAGCTTCTTCATATCTACTTCTAAGGGTAATGCATTCAGTTCATGAAACTGAATGAGATTTTCTGCAACATACTTATATCCTGCACCAAAGTCTTTTCTTTTTGAGTTTGCAGGGCACTGTAATGGTTCACTAGTTAGAGTCTGGCAAAGAATGCACATTTGCCAATTTATTTCATGGCTAATTTGTCCAGAAGGACCTGGCTCTGATGTATCTACAAGCTTGTATGCTTTTGACATGTCTGCTACTACTACTAGCAATACAATTGATTCTATGACTAGCTGTCTACTGCCTAACTTGATTAGGTAGCTTGACTTACTTGAAGTGAATCTTGCTTAATCTACGACAAATAGAAGTGCAGGATCAATACTAGTAGACCAAATGTGAATGTACTTGAAGATTTGTGTAGATGCTTTCAGACATTGACCATGATAGAATCAAACTAAGTGAAAAGAGATTCACTCTTTGAACATTCACATAATGTTACACACCCATTTCTAAGGGAAAATGTGAACAAAATCACAGAAATGCTTTGGAATATCAATATTTATGACAAAATAACACAAAATTCATTTTGTTAGTAGCTATTTTGTACTATTTTGTTAATTATCGCAAGAAAAACTAATCTTTCCACTCATGGCCACTAGAGGGCGCTGCTTACTTGGATCCATATCTGAAAATGTTCAATATGGGTCAATGACTAACTGTGCCAAGTTTCATTCTTTTAACCAAAAGTGCACAATATTCTTGTTAGCTGCTGCACTATACTAAGAATTGTTCATATGATGGCCCCAATAGTGATATGCAAATTAGGGCTAAAAATGTGTCTTTTTGGTAACAAATCTATAATTCCAAAACCGCTAAGCAGATTGGGCCGAAATTTAATGGGAATGCATCTAGGGATGTATGGACGAAGAAATATTATGCATGCAATGATTCAATGAGTGATATGCAAATTAGGTGTAAAAATGTTCATTTTTGGTCAAAAACATACATCTCAAAAAGTACTTGGTCAATGAGTCAGAAACTTGAAGATGTTTCTGAAAGTATTATTCTGCAGATTTTCTTCAAAACATTTTGGCAAAATTGGCCGTAGCAACCATGACCACGCCCTTAGCAACAACCAAATGGCAATATATTTTGGTCAAATAACAACATCATCTGGTAGGCAAATGAGTAAACTTTCAAAAAATGTATGCAAATACCCTAGCAACCATGACCACGCCCATAGCAACAGCAAAATGGAGCTGTATTCCAGAGAACAGGGATTCTTAGACAATTGAGTAAACATTCGAAAAATGTATGTCAATTTGCCTAGCAACAAGACCCCACACCCATAGCAACAGCCAGATATTCACATCTATTGCAAAGAGAACAGGGATTCTTAGACAATTGAATAAACATTCAAAAAATGTATGCAAATGTACCTAGCAACAAGGCCACGCCCATAGCAACAGCCAAATGATCACATATATTGCAAAGATAATATCAGGAATTCATACACAAGTGAAAAACATTAAAAAATGTATGCAAATATATCTAACAACATGACCACGCCCATAGGAACAGCCAAATGATAGCATATATCGTAAAGATAGCAACATGGTTGGATAGGCAACTGGATAGTCATTCAACAAATGAACACTTATTGTTAACATGGACTAGCATATGGATAAACATTTTCAAAAACTGTACAGTTGTGCTACAATGCCAATGGCAGTATTCTTTGTAACTTAGTAATTTTCAAAAAGCTAGAAAAAAAACATGTACAAAATTGTTATTGTACGAACAGTAGGAAGCGCCATTATAAAATTGTTTGTTAAATTTACAAATCCAAAATAAATACCCAGCCCTCATCCATATGGCCACTTTCGAATAAATTATGGATTCAAAATGAAGAATTTAATAAATTGTTATTGAAGTTTTAAATGCCAAAGTTTGAATCCCATGGTTTTTGATTCATAATGTCTTATCATTGGAGTAATGTGGATATATATGAAATCATTATTTTGTTCATTACCCACTTTTTTCAAGACAATCATTTTGCACAGCTGAGATTTATTCCTACTTTGACAAGGCCTTTGGTGTTACGTGTGGGTGTATATTACTTCTGCCAATAGTTCTGAACTTTCAGAGTAGCACAGAAAAAGTCCAATTGGCAAACTACATGCAGATACCTCCATGCAGAATTAATAGTTCTAAACCCCTGGATATAAACAGCTTATTAATACTTAACTTACAAATTACAGATTCATTTCATTGGAATATCTAACTTGTGCAAGTCATCGAGTGCAAGTCATTGGAACTCTTTTAGAGTTCATTGCTCAGATTGGATTGTAAGCAACTTCATGAATAAACTGGTTGTAGATGTCTGACTTTTGAGATTTTGGGCTAGCAGTTTGAAAATCATTTCTCTAAATAGTTTTATTTAACATTTACAAAATTCAGTTTGGAAATTGATTTCAGAGTCAGTGGAGGATTATCAGATTGAAGTATGTTTATATTTATAGCACAGGTATTGGAATTGAGTTGTTTTGCAAAGCAGAATATTGGAGGCAAATTAGACGGTAGCTGCAGGCTATTTGCTCTGTATTGCTTTGGAAAGGTGAAATGGTTAGGCAATCAGATGTACATGTATGGAGGCAGAGAAAAGAAAACTTCTGATAATGTGATAATACTGGTCTCATATTTTTTCTTTGAGTTTTGCCAGTATGTGTAGCAGTAACACTGGAGATATCAATGAATTGAGTGTGGTAACTATATTTGTGTAGCTACGTACGTCAGACTATGATAACTTTAGTAGACACTATTAAAGTGTCCACTCAACAAGAAAGATTGCTTCTTGGGATTGGAGAGAGAAACTGAATGGCCTTGGTGTTTTTTTTGTGACGTAGTGTTAATTCAGATGTGATGACGTTGCTGTTTCCACTATACTACTGTAAACTGGATAATAGAACTTCATTTTCACAAGTATATGTAAAGTGTGTTAAACACTATGAGGATTAGAAAGCTATGGAGGATGAAAGTTTAAATGAAGTATTGCATCTGAACACACAAAGTGAAGCAATCAGTAGATGAGTAGATTGGTGTTTTTGAAGTAGATAAGTCTAAATGTGATGATAGAAGGAAAGGGAGAGAGAAGATACAGAAAGGGGGAGGGGATGATCATGGTGGTGGTGGTGGTGGTGGTGGTGGTGGTGGTGATGCTGCTGCTGCTGCTGATGATGATGATGATGATGATGATGAATGTGATTGTTTAAAACCAAAAATCATGAAAATTTGTGTAAGTTACAAAACCTCTTTTCCCATATTGAACCATCTCTGTTTCGATTTCTCAATACTAAATATTGTTGTGGTTAAAAACGAGGCCTCAGTTTCAGACTTTACTCATTCATTTTGATGAAAAGTGTTATTTTCGATACAGAGGTTTCATGTCAAGTGAACATTTTTAGATGACAAGTTGATGTATGGATGTATATAATGTAATACACCAATCAGTTGATCAATACGTCCATATACAACACACAGACACTAGTCTTAAATGGTAAATGTTGCGCTGCCAAAGTTGACATAAAAGTGAACCAGTAGGTGATAACAACATTTTATCCCTTCTTCTCGATGACTATTTTGCGCTTTGAGTATGTCGCATCTCATTTTGACAGTTTCACGTTATTGCTTCTCTTATAGTCTTAGTGTTACGATTTTGAAAGTGTTTGACCGACATCTGCAATGCGTACATTTTTATGAATAGTACATGCGACTACATGAAGTATCTTGAGACAGATGCAGTACATAAAGTAGTTGTCAAACCATATTTGGTAATATGCAATATACATGTATAATCAAAAGCTGTCCATGTACCATTCTTTCCCATTTCCCGAGCTCATCATGGATGCTTACCTTTTGTAAGATGGAGTGTCAAAGTTCACCCCCACTTTGTATATGAATTGAAAATGTAACGTGTCAGTTGTGACATGTGTATAGTTCATGTGAAAGTTAGGTGACTGACATGGGTAGTGCATGTGACAGGTGACTGACATGGGTAGTGCATGTGACAGTTAGGTGACTGACATGGGTAGTGCATGTGACAGTTAGGTGACTGACATGGGTAGTGCATGTGACAGTTAGGTGACTGACATGGGTAGTGCATGTGACAGTTAGGTGACTGACATGGGTAGTGCATGTGACAGATGACTGACATGGGTTTAGTGGATGTGACAGGTGACTGACATGGGTAGTGCATGTGACAGTTAGGTGACTGACATGGGTAGTGCATGTGACAGGTGACTGACATGGGTTTAGTGGATGTGACAGTTAGGTGACTGACATGGGTAGTTCATGTGACAGGTGACTGACATGGGTAGTGCATGTGACAGGTGACTGACATGGGTAGTGCATGTGACAGGTGACTGACATGGGTAGTGCATGTGACAGGTGACTGACATGGGTAGTGCATGTGACAGGTGACTGACATGGGTAGTGCATGTGACAGTTAGGTGACTGACATGGGTAGTGCATGTGACAATTAGGTGACTGACATGGGTAGTGCATGTGACAGTTAGGTGACTGACATGGGTAATGCATGTGACATTATGTGGTACTTGTAAAGTGCTTGTGACTGTTAGAGGTGACTGACTTGAGAAGTGCATGTTACTTTAAATTATTTGTTAAATGCATGTGAAAATATGTTCTTTGATATTTTATCCACGAATCACATGTCAGTGCAGGGGTTAGACAACTTTGGTAACAAAAAGAGGGGAAACAGGAATGTCGTATATTCCAAATCTAGATTTCTTAGACCTCACCAATCATACCATTCTTCACAAACCACATCTTACACAATTACGTATTTTGACATGGTATGTTCATCTGGGTACAGATACCATTGCTTCAAATACTGAAAGTCTTGGTACAATACAATCAAGCCTCATACTGTTGGCCACCAGAGGACATCTACTAACCTCTAGCATGTAACTGTTAGACTTCAGTGTATCATTCTTAGCTTGTGTTTTATCTCTGTGTGTATTCTCTTATTTTCTCTTCTGATGAGTTGTAAGACAATTTTTACTCTTATGTTAATGAAAGAATAATGATAACATTTCCCATATACGAAGCTGTAAACTATCTGCGCATAAAGGATAATAATAATGATAATATTAGTAATATCTTTGTTTAGACAGTATGATCAAGCTTCATACGATTGGCCATCAAAAGACTAAATGTCTATTAGTATTTAGACTTTTGTGTATTCATATTTTGTGTAAATTTGTCTATATGTATGTACAGTGTCATTCCCTTTTACTGAGATATATTGACAACTATCTTTCGTAGGATGATGATAATAATGAGAATAATATTAATGATAGTAATTTAGTAATAATAATAAGACGACGACGACGACGACGACGACGACGACGACGACGACGAAGAAGAAGAAGAAGAAGAAGAAGGAGGAGGAGGAAGAGGAGAAGAAGAAGAAGAATGATAATAATGTTGATAATGATACAGTACACAATCATGTACAGCTAATATTACATATCAGACAGTGTCCATATTCATTGCATATTACTGAGTGCCTCAAATCCTGTCTACTTGTTGAAACTGTGATTGTGCTACACTCACTGCCTACTGCATAACCTATATCATAAAGAACTCAAGTAGTTGTCTGGAAGGTGTAAAAAGATCAGTGGGACATATCAAGAATGCTTTTAAATTTTCATAAACATACGGATGAGAGGTTTTAGAATGTGTGTACATGTACAAAAAGAGTGCTTGAGGAGTGAGCTTAATGAAATAAAGAAGTCTCAGTTGGCATCCTACTTTGCTCAAATACAGAGTGGGATGCAAATTTTTCCCCCAGTTTTTTTAAAGGTGAAATTTTACAACTAAAGTACATTTACAATTCTCCTTTTTCAAGGACATACAACTCTTTGCAAAGTAAATCTTATTTATGTACATCGAAATCAAATTTTGTTTCAAAGGTGAAATAACTTGCTTAGTCTTTGCTTCAAGACTGGAACATACAAAGGAATACATTCGACAAGGAAGTCATTACTGGCACTTGTGTATAATTTGGAATGCAGTTATAAATGTGTTATAGAATTTGGATTACATTTATAAATGTGTTAGTGCACACAACATAGTCCGTAGTGAATTGCTTGCCAACTGCATGTATTATCACCCATCATTTCTTCTTGATAGGTGTAGATAGTAATTGATTCCTATATTTATTTATTTTTTTATTATTTATTTACTCATGAACCAATAAGTTGCCCCAATTCTAGATTTATTGAAAGAAAGTAATAATAATAAAATATGTAAATGTTAATTGTTTACAATACACATAGAAGACAGAGACAATTATACTTACACAAAAACAGGAAATGTACTGTTAAAATGAAATAAAATATGTACACTATATAGTTTAAAATATTATAATATTTATACATACTTTATAATGTCTTTATTTATACTGTACAACTTGCTATATAAAGCATGTTATGTATAGGCAATACAGAGACAAAATGTGTCGCGATGAGCCAATTATGTTAATTCCTAAAGTATGCAAATTAAACTGATTATATATTCAATTACTAAATTACAGCAAATTCATCGCGATCGATTGATTGATTTAGACACTTTTATATTATTTCATATTTGTTATATATTACTGTAACTCGGAATAGACTATTATTATATTTGGACATTTGAACAGTATCAGCAAACAAAGACACTGAACTCCTAGTAACTGCACATACAGTTTGTGCACACTTTATATTTATATGTTGAGATGTAACTTCAAGTAGCGTTTTCCTTCCTTCATACGATTAAATACACACTTCAGTATAACCCCAGCGTTGTTGTGTAAAGGATGGTTCTAACTGTGGAGTGATGTCTGAATGTGCGTGACCACAAAATGTCACAATGTACAAACATGCATACAACCACTGATCTGTCTCAATTTAAATGTAGAAAGGAATTTTGCATGGGAAGGTTTATCATCCGAATTGAAAATATGCGTACATGTATATGAAACAATTTCTTTACTTTTAAAGTACGAAAATGAGTACCGGGATACATCTCAATGTTGTGGACTAATGGTAGGTCAGAATTCAATCAGAAATGGCCAATCTAATGATAGCTAATTGCTTATGATGACAATCAAACATCGTCCAGTTGTCATGACAGTACTATTACAGTATATGTAATGATCGAAATTGCTGCATGTAGTGAATTTGATTTAAAACAGGGTGAAAGTGCTCAGTAAATTTGTGATTGAATATGGAATATATGACAATAATAATCATGAAAATATATTAAAACAGAATGGCATACGTAATCAAAAAAGTGAAGCATAAAGAACAAGTGATTTAAAAATGATGAATTTGTGATGGCATATGGAGTATATGATGTCAAGGAAAAATAATAATCATCAAAGTACAGCATAAAGTGCACATGACTTGAAACAGAATATATAGTACATTATCAAAAATATGGTTTGGCTTAAACTGAGTAAATGATTTGAAATGATGAATTTGTGATGGCATATGGAATATATGTCAAGCAAAAATAATGCAATAGTCATTAAAAGTGTGACATAAAGTGCACATGATTTACAACAGGATGAGCGCGACTGAATTTTGTGAGTGTGACGTAAAAGAAAAATAATAATCATTAAAATACAACATAAAGTGTACATGACTTAAAGCAGGATGAGAATGACTATGAATTCACAATGAAATATGGAATCTGTGGTGTAAAGGAAAAATGAAAAGTAAGCCTGGAAATTTTCACTAAAGAGTTATTTTCACTTACTCACTAGAAAACAAACATGCAAAAATAAAGTAGTGACTAAAATGCCTCCTTGTACAGGACAACAATGTACCAGTCTGTCAATTAAATAACAATTAGTCTTTGAGAACTAGCTGAAGACTAGAATCATGAAATTTTCTAGTGGCGAAAATGTCCTGGTTTTATTGTCATCACTAAAAGAAGAACAAATGCATGATGATGATATCTCTACTTACAATGCTCAACATGACAGCTTGTCAAATATTCACTTTACAAAGTTCTTTTTTGCTTTGTTCAATCATTTCACTACTGTGGTATGTGGTTTGACCGTCCTGACAACCTCCCATGGGAGAGTTAATATAATGTACAATTATGGCCTTACAATCTTATTATGACTTCAAGCAGGACAGTCTCATCTAAACCATCTAACGAGAGGTAGTGATGGCTTGAAAGTACATAAACCAATCATGCTCTGGGTGCTTTCAAGTAACACGTCTTCAATCAGCTTGTCTTCTTGTGCTATCTCATTATAATCTGAATTTGGATATTCTTTAGAAAGTGAGAAAACTTGATTGATCGAAAAGTCAGTTTAAAATCTTACACTTAAAACTAAGGTTGATGGACTCCATTAGATGTTGTTATGGTCTCGCAGAAATTTGATGTCAGAAATTCTTGTGAGAAAACTTGATTGATTGAAAGTCAGTTTAAAATCTTACACATAGAACTAGGTTGATGGACTGCATTAGATATCTGGTCTAACAGATACAGTGATTAAGTGAGTGAGAAAGCATAATTGAAGGATATGCAATTAATTTGATGAACTGGTCTTACAGAAATCTGATTGAAGAAATTCTTTCAGAAGTGAGAAAAATGATGGATTGAACGTCAGTATGGAAGTCGTTATTTTGATGGACTAATTAGATAATCTAAGTTGTCTAGGTCACATAAATCCGATTCTAAAACTATGAGTATATGTATAAAGTCAAGATGAGTTTTTTTGCAAATCAGTAATTTGATTGTCTAATTAGATTATCTGATCTTTACAGAAACCTGACTTAAGCAACTGTGTGTGGAATTGAGAATTATACGTAAACTATTGAATATCAGAATGGAAATCTTAAAACAGCCACTGTTACAGATTATGCTACATTATTGATAAAGAGGGCAGAATATAATTTGCAGCAAATCTGAACTTTAAATCCAGTACAACTGAGAAATTATGACTAAAAGTCACTATTGAAATTATCTTGTCAGATTATCTTGTCTCACCGGTTTTAAAAAATTTTGGTGGAACCTTGAAAACTGTGAAAGTCAATCAGTGTGTATAATTTTATGTTTATATAGTATTTGGTTGATGAAGAAAATATTTTCTCACAGAAAATATGATGCTAAAAACTTGAGAGAAAATGAAATTGAAAATCAGTACCGAAATCTCCACATGTAGTAATTGGTTGATGGACTCATCAGAGGATTTCTGTCTCACAGAAATCAGTTTTTTCGAGTGGAACTGAGAAAACATTATAGAAAGTCAATAATAAAGGAAGAACATGCCACTTGGTTCACAAACGCTAGTAAAATCACAGCAAATTTGATTTTATGAATTCTTTCGGGAGTGAGAAAAACAGATTTCAAATCAGTCCTGAACTGAAAGAGTTATATACATGCTACGTAATTCTATTATCTGGGTTAAACACTTCACGGAATGAGGTTGCATAGATATCTGATTTACACATACTGTACACATAATAATTGTGAAAACTTGATTGAGTATTTAAAGAGTTGAAATCCTCATGCTATGTGATTGATAAAACCATGGCATATAATATACAAGGTCTTTCTGATATGTGATTTAAACAATTTTGTAGAAGTGGAAACCATTACTGAGAGTCAAGATTAACATGCTCACATTACTACGAAGACGATGAACACGTTAGATTATGTGATGTCACAGTAATTGGATATCTTGTTTTTTGAGGTATGTGTCATTGAAAATCAGTATATTATCATCATACATCATATTGTGTTACCAATAGTCTGGCTTTAACATTGATTTAACTTTCAACACATATAATCCTTGGAGGGATTATAATGATAACAATTATGTGAAATATAATTTATCAAAAGTATACAAGGAAAAAGAAAAAAATTACTTCTCAAAGAAATAACAAGTGTATAGTTACAAACATCATAACAATTACAAAATATTGTACTATCAATGCAATCTAGATATAATACTGTCAAAGAAGACATTTAACTGAATGCATTCAAATAAAGTTGAAACTAAGTTTTATAAATATGAATGTGTCATAAAAGAGTAATAATTCAAAAACTATAAATTAATAAATGACATACTTTGATTCTGTTAAAGATTTCATATGTATGACCTCAGTTGATCATGAATTGATACATCAGACAATCTTGCCCACTAAAAACAAATGAATCTTTCACTGATTGATGAGTTCTTTAAAACATCATCTCACCTATCTTCAAGTTGTCTTGCTCTGTGGTGATAACTCGAACAAGCTTTTCACACAGTCACTAGATGGTGGTGTCCTTGATGAATAATGAAAGAAACAGTTTTAAAGTCAGCAAGTTTCTCACTCTTGCCATTTGTTTCTGAAGAGCAAATTCCTTTGACAAGAGTGATACTTCTACCCCACTGAGATTAAATATTGTCAAGTCCTGTACTTTTAGTATTTCTCACAAGTTTGGCCTAAATGTGTATACAATTGCTGTAAATAGTTTTCTCACAATTGAAAAAAAAAATCAATTACTTTTAATTTTAATGACTTAGAATCTTTAAACTAATTATTATGTAAAGTATAAAATACTTCTCATTCACAGAGTACACACTCCCCTCTGTCCCCTCCTATAAACCCCAATAATTTTGAACATATTGTCTCTAATATAGACCATTTTGAGACTTGTAAATGTCAGCAATCATGAATACAGAATTATGTCATTGCACTAATCATGGTATATAAGTATGGATATTAAACTTTTCTAGCAGCTAAGTACTAAATGAATCACACTCTTGCCAAGAACCGACAAAAAATATACCGTCGCTGAGAAAATGAGGTGTTGTTTTTAACGACAGCCTGCGAGGTAAGATATCATTTACCACAAGGAATACTACCTTCTACTAGCATAAATCTTTTCTGACAGATTGCTTCCAACTATCAAAATGTTTTTATAGTCCGCGTAATAAATGAAACACTTTGATTTTATATGGCCGATGTGTGGTAAAGATATATATATATATATATATTACCATTCAGTAATAGTGTGATAAATTTGATGAATTGTGTCAAAAAGATGTCAGCTGGCAGACAGACTTGAATCCTCGTTTTTTCTCATTTAATGCCTGCTAAATACTTTCTACTTTGAATTAAAACATCTGATGGGGCCGGGGATGCAAATCTTTGGAAATCATTCATCGATAAATGTCTGGTGTAATAAATCAAACAAAAACAGTTTCCTAGCTTGACAGAACATGTTCTGTCAGTTTCGACAAGAAGCACCAGATGTTCAAAGTAACAGGGGCTTATTTACTGGTGTTACGTGAGGTCCCTAGGTGAACATCATTTTTTATCAAATCACAGTAAAAGAAAAGATAGATTCAGTGTGTAATTCACATAGGGTTTTATAAGTGGAAAGCACGATAAAGTCAATCAGTTTGACATGTGAGTTAATAGAACAGTTTCTGTAGAAATTAAAAGGTATATCTTAAGTGTCCACTGTATTTGGTTTAAAAGATTACCTATCACACACATCTGTGAATGGAATACAATGTACTTAACTTTATTACATGTACCAGTGATTACTTGGCACTGGTGTGAACATATAAACCACTACTATTAGTATTTGCACTGCACTGCAATGCCAAAAACTTATTTCATATATGTATGCAAATGATATGCTAATAATTGCATGAATATGCCTTTCCTTTGTATATGAATTCACTTAATTGCACAGTATGATTTTAATGCATGGTGCTTTGCTGTTTTGGATAAATATTATTTATTAATAACAGAACCCCATGCTGCATCAGTGCTGAGTGTACATGTATGGTACTTGTAGTCATGCTTGCAGTGTTTTCTGCTGCACTTTTACTCACTACGCTCTTGAAAGTACAGCCACAGACAGTACCAAAAGCACTCGTATCACAGGGTTCTTATAATACCGATAGTACCTTATATTTATCAATCATGTAGTTTAAAAGCATCCAATTTTGATTTTGGTATGCAAACATATAGATAAACAGTTCCGTATGCAAACATATAGATAAACCTAAAAAAGTAAACATTTTGAATTAATAATCAGTCTTTAACGAGGTGGAGATAAGATACTATTACCATGACAACACAAAGTGATGGCCACTCAGAAGGACGCTATCCTGGGCTTTCATAAAATATATTTTTCACAAGCATAATGGATCATTTTAAAAGCAATTGTGCAAAAAGTGATTGATTACTGCATGAAAGGGTTGTGTTTCCAGATCTGTATACATGACGGTCACACAACGGAATTGCAGCGAGTTCAGAATCACTGCAATTCCATTGTGTGACTTTCATGTATATGGAATCGGAAACGCCACCCTTTCGTGAAGAGCATGTTCACATTCATACTTTACATTTTAGTGAAAGTCAGCAATAAATTCTCAGATTTGGTTTATAATCTTGATATGCTGACACAGACAGAAATGAAAACTATTATATTGTGAAAACCTGTCACTTGATGTTGCAGTTATAACCCAATAGAGTACGTGGCATCTGTGATAGTGAGTTTTTCTCAAGTGGTGGCGCACACTCAACTTCCAGAAGTTAGTTCAGTCTACGTAGACCCATGCAACCTTTATTTATTCAAAGCTTAAGAAAACTTTATTTTCAAGAAGAATAATCCTCACAAACTTTCATTTTAGTGAAATCTAAAATGATATGAGCCCCAATGATTAAAACCTAAGAAGTGTGTATCTTAATTCTTCCACACAAAAAAAGCTAAAACATTGAAATATCAGAACTCTGCAAGGTGTACAAAATGGCTTTAAAATGGGTTCATTTTATATTGTAGATGTGTACAGATAAGTATAAATTGTAACCTTTAGATCTGGTGATGAACTGTCTTTGCATACTCATTTATAGGTTCATGGTTGTCCTTAATTGTTAATAATTGTACTCTCGAAGATCAGAATTCTGGTACTAGGAATTGGTTGCAGCTGTACCATTTCATTTTATTGGAGGTGATCGTTCAGTATACCGAGTACAGCTATTTGTACTCTGCTCCAGGGACATATAAAAGATTATCATCTAAAAGACAAAGAATATATAAGATTGGCTTAAAAGTAATTGTCAAATGTTTGAACACAACATGTTGTATCTTTCCTGGGGGTACAATTATTTGTACAACTTAAGTCCAGCATGGCTTTTTTCAAAGAAAACATAATCGCAAAGGGAGAGAATTTTAGTATTTGGCATGAATTATTGCTCTAAAAGATTGATTGAGAGGAAGCGAAAGTACTGAGGATTCAATGGATCATCAGACAGTTACTTTTATGAGGTGCAAAGTTCAGATAAGATCACATATGTTATGGATTCGTACGACAGATGTTGCAATCATGGAAAGAAGAGGTCCCTGAATTTTATGATTGTCAATTGCAGTGATTGAATCGCCAAGGAAGTCAGCATTTACACTGCTACAAGTTAAACTTACAAATCTGTATTACACAGCTGCTGGAACTTTGTGTGTTCATATATCTCAACTGCTGGTATATATTTTTCGCCATCATAAGAACATACTTTGCAAAACACTTCTTTTAATCAGATTTCTTCAGAACTTGCTGTATGAAATATATGTTGAGAATCTGCTTAAATTAATAACTTGATTTGCAAAATATATTTATGAGAAGAGTTAAGTTTAAACTCAATGAAATAACATGGAACTCATCTGACTTTATTAACCAGTGTAGAGTGGATTTAAATGATAATAAATACCATTTCATGACACGCTAATCATTTTAGTTTTACATTTCTCAATTTCAGTATTTACTTCTTCTTATGATCACAACTAAATGAAAGTGAGCTGTTGTAAAAACTAAAAAAATTAGCTTTCGTTTTGAAAAGTAAACTTAAGCTAATTTATTGCAGAAGAAATTAAGACATTTTGACACTCTTAACACCATAAGAATACCATATCACATTAATAACTAACACTTGCATAATGGAACAAAAGGCTGCATGACAAGTACATGAAAAAAAAAGATACTGAAAATATCTGCCGTGTGTATTAGCAGTATGCAAATCATTCATTATTGTTTGAATGAGAAAAAAGTTCAACCAATTTTTACTGTACATTACACACCCTAATAGAGAGTGTGGTATTGTACAAATCATGAAAAACAAAATGAAATATACAAGGCTCATTATTGAGTTTAAAAAAATATAAAAGGTTGAGATTTTTATTGTTGAAGCTAGGTGAGAACTATGTACGTTTTCTTTAAAAATGTGGTGTGTTTTCCAATCAGAATGCTCGGAGTGTGCGTTACTGTACAAGGCAATCAAGATAAATATTTCTTTTTACATGTGTTCTTAGTAATAGAGTTTCAGTTTATTGGGTCTCACAGAAACAGCAGAGTCAGAAAGATTGCAGTGACAATGTAAAGAATCTGGTATCCTCAATCAGTGTAAATGCCAGGTGAAATTACCCTCAGTTTGGACAGGTTGTGCCATTTGAAATAACCCTGACAGTTTGGACAGGTTGTGCCATTTGTAGACAAGTTTGCGTGGATAGAGAAATTTACATATCAATCCAAAATGTTTCCGTGATGGCACACATCTATGAATGTTGTTTAGGATTATACCATATCACAGTCTTGCTGCTTTTCTATTCAATTCAGACTTCCTAATCATGTTATTTTCAATAATCTCACAAAATTGTGTAGTGTGATTATCTCTCTGAAGAAACCTTTTTGTGAATGTTTACATGTTTTCCTATATGAGCGAGGAAAATTGAAAGAATTTTTTTTTGTGTATAGCAAATGACTGTCTGCAATTTTGTACTGTGGTTATCAATCGATTGTACACACCTGCGGCATTCAGGTATCAATTTTGTGTGATTGTCGTTTTTATATGTTCCTGTTTGCAAAAGTGACAGTTATCACAATGTGAGAAAGTTCTTTACAATTTCTTACAATTTCTCAAATGTCTCTGGGGTAATATTGGAGAAAATAGAAAACACAGTGACTGCAAATGTCCACTTATTAGAGATATAACAAATCTGGCATTTGTTAGGTGGTCTAAGTCTTTCCTATCCCTAATCTAACCCTATTGCCCACTCTGCTATACATTTTAGTAAACAGATTTTTCTTAAAAGCATAATGGATTGTCGTAAATGCGTGACAGTGCAAAAAGCTATTCATGTTCAAATTGGTACCTTACATTCAACCTGCACCAGGTGTAACTGGAATATTAGTGTTTTGATTAGATAACCAACATTATTATAATCACTGAAAATCAATCGTTAAAATGCCAATAATTAGACAATTGTACTTGTCAATTCTAGATTGTCTATTTTATCTGTAAGTAAGATATTAATGAGTTGAAATCATGATTTATTTGGATGCTGATGTTTGGGTGCGGTCGTATAAAGTTATGCAAATATGTTTATCCATAGGTTATTGAATACTGTGCAGGGTGTACAATATTACAATTAAGTCATTACATTGTAGCAAAACAGTTTTAGAAGTCATTCCTGTTGCAGCTAGTGCAGCTATCAGTTTTAGAAGTCATTACTGTTGCAGCTAGTGCGGCTTTCAAATTTAAAAGTCATTCCAGTTGCAGCTAGTGTAGTATCAATTTTAGAAGTCATTCCTGTTGCAGCTAGTACCGTATCAATTTTAGTCAAATATTCCTGTTGCAGCTAGTACCGTATCAATTTTAGTCATGCCAGTTGCAGCTAGTGCAGCTATCAATTTTAGAAGCCATTCCTGTTGCAGCTAGTACCGTATCAATTTTAGTCATTCCTGTTGCAGCTAGTGCGATATCAATTTTAATAGTCATTCCAGTTGCAGCTAGTGCAGTATCACTTTTAGAAGTAATTCCTGTTGCAGCTAGTGCAGCTATCAATTTTAGAAGCCATTCCTGTTGCAGCTAGTACCGTATCAATTTTAGTCAAATATTCCTGTTGCAGCTAGTACCGTATCAATTTTAGTCATTCCTGTTGCAGCTAGTGCAGCTATCAATTTTAGAAGTCATTCCTGTTGCAGCTAGTACCGTATCAATTTTAGTCAAATATTCCTGTTGCAGCTAGTACCGTATCAATTTTAGTCATTCCTGTTGCAGCTAGTGCAGCTATCAATTTTAGAAGTCATTCCTGTTGCAGCTAGTGCGATATCAATTTTAGTCATTCCTGTTGCAGCTAGTGCGGTATCAATTTTAGAAGTCATTCCTGTTGCAGCTAGTACCATATCAATTTTAGTCATTCCTGTTGCAGTTAGTGCAGTATCAATTTTAAAAGTCATTCCTGTTGCAGCTAGTGCAGTATCAATTTTAGTAATTCCTGTTGCAGCTAGTACCGTATCAATTTTAGTCATTCCTGTTGCAGCTAGTGCGGTATCAATTTTAGAAGTCATTCCTGTTGCAGCTAGTACCATATCAATTTTAGTCATTCCTGTCGCAGCTAGTGCAGTATCAATCTTAAAAGTCATTCCTGTTGCAGCTAGTGCAGTATCAATTTTAGTAATTCCTGTTGCAGCTAGTACCGTATCAATTTTAGTCATTCCTGTTGCAGCTATCAGTGAAAGTTGACAATTACAATGAAAATCAAAAACCTTGAAACAAAATGTCCTCTGGCTTGACAAAAATCTCATTAACATTGCTACATTTTATAGTCTGGCTAGACAAAAATGTTACCTACAGCATTTCGTTAATCGTCTGGCATGACAAACATCTTTACCGATATTGTTACACTTTCTTGGCATGAGGTACCATTATCTTAGGAGATTGATCATTGCCAAATTTATCCGTCCCTGGTAAACCCCAAGGTTGGCACATTCCTTGATATTCTTGCGATAGTCACTTGAAAAAATGTATCAATTGTAATTCAGTTCTTGTCAAGCCAGACGATAACATGTGGAAATGGTAATTAAATTTTTGTCGCGCCAGACGGGGAAGATTTACACTGTCAAAATGGTATTTTGTCTAGCCACACAAAAAACTGTAGCAATATTAGTAAGATATTTGTCAACCCAGGCGACGTTTTTTTTTCAGGGTTTATCATTTCTAAACTAAAGTAACAGTATTAGTTTATGTAGTCTTGATAAACTAAGACAAACACTAGTTTATCCTTTCTATGGTATTAGGTTATCAAGACTACATACAACAAAACACT
This sequence comes from Glandiceps talaboti, assembly GCF_964340395.1. NCBI lineage: Eukaryota > Metazoa > Hemichordata > Enteropneusta > Spengelidae > Glandiceps > Glandiceps talaboti. Next base: position 20,127,923 of record NC_135561.1, on the reverse strand, counting down.
AAATAATTGCTAAATGTAAGGTTTTAAGCTAGAGACATACTGAAGTAAATGAATTGACATAATAATAAATAAGGTAAGTGGTTATTATGTTTACACGTGAAACCAAGTGAAATATAACACTTTAATACACAAAGTTTTCTTTAACAAACATGAAAAAACTGTTGTGACCTTTTGGATGTTGCTATAGTTACACTCACAATAGGGTGGCGTCTCTGATAGCATTTTTTTCTCAAACAACAGCACACACAAGCTCATAGAATTCAAGAAATTATTTTTCTCATTCAAAGCTGCTAAATTCAAGGCAAAGAGAGAGTAGTGGCTACAAGGTATGGCTTTATTGTGAGCAATTGTAATTTCAAAAGGTTTAAGCTGGACCCTGGCTTACTTGCAGTTGCCATTTATGTAAGTGGCAGGTGCGTCAACCAACTTCTTGGGTAGGAATCCTGAAGGTACTGTATTCTTGACTGCAGGACGTCATAATATTCCAATTTGCCAAATCCATGTCGGTCTCCCAAAACACCTCTAAGATATACAAGTTTGCTAATCAATTGTACCATCTATCTAACAGTCTTACATTACAATGTATACAATGTTCAATGAAGTGAAAAGTGAAGATAGGGTATTTTATTGACTTTCATATGGTGATCTATGTTGGATGTAATTTGTATTTCTTCAGCTGTGAAAAGTATATTCTTGTGAAAAACTCCCAACTGACTAGCTGCCATCCACTTCATAGCTACTGGTCAGTAATTGAAAAAAACACCTACATGCACTCTCATTACCTACTGGATACGTAATTCAAAACCCTACAATTACTTGCCCCTGGACACTCAATCAGGCAGAAATCACACAAACTCACAATTCAAAACTGGATAATTAATGTATTATAGAATTTTCAATTTGTGTTTTACCTGAGGGCTGTGTAGGACAGAATTATGACAGAGATGACGTGTAGAAATAAGAAGGAACATATAAATTACAGTAGAAGTATAGTGTGATGTTAAACAAGGTATAGGTTGATTCCTTCATTGTGCTGGAAGCAGGTGTCTTTCTTGAGCCATATCAAAGCGTGTTGTGCAGTCGCATTAATTATAAATCAAAGACCAAAGTACGGTCTACCTGTCATACTGAAAGTTTGGTTAGGAGTATTTTATTTATAGTTAGTAGGAATAACTATAGCTATCTTTAATGTGAGGACAAAAATTACCCTTAAAAAGTATATCTCAGCTTGTGCCCCAGTGAAATTTGAAGTAAAAATATGAAATGTGACATATTTACATATACCTACAAGTCAGTTTCAATAAATAGTAGGCAATTTATAGCAATATTTTAGTGTCTGAATGAATATTTTTAGCCCCCAAAGAATGAAGCCTGACAGGGGCTACTATGATGGGCTCCGTTCGTCTGTCCATTCGTCCTTCCGTCCCTCCATCCAACTGTCCGTCCGTATCCACCTGTATCTCCAATGTGCGTGTGCCAATTTCAGCTGATCCTGGTACAAATGTCAGATGTTATAGAGGGCACATGCCCGTCACTTGGTTTTACAACCCTCGCGACAACAGTGAAATGACAGCCATATCTGTCGTAAATAGTCACACTTTGCCCAATAACTCTTGAAGTTTAACAGATAGAGACCTCATTCGAGTGTCTTCACCCATTTTATCAATCATGAGTTTTTTAATAGCACATTGACTTTTGACCTTGACCTCCATCTTCAAGGTCAAATAGCCATATTGTTGTCAAAGTGTGTATGTATATCTCTGATATGCATAGACTGATTTCAACCAAACCTTATACACATACACATCACTTTGTTTCACAACCCCCACAATAACAGCAAAATGGCAGCCATATTTGTCATAAATATTCACATTTTGCCTGATAACTCTTGACACAGATAGAGACCCTATTCAAGTGCCTTCATTGTGGTTATCAATTATGAGCTTTCTAATGACACACTGACTTTTGACCTTGACCTTCATCTTCAGGGTCAAATAGCTATGTCTTCCTATTTTGAAATCATTAACAAGATAAATATTAATGCTAATTGTCAAGAAATAGACAAGAAATGAACAACCATTTCAGGTGTTGTCAGTGTACCTTTTTGATTGCCTTAAAGGCCATGCCATAGTTGTCCTTTTTGAACCGACAGCCTGCGACATAATGTACAAACTAAAGAACTTGTTGTAGTCACTACAAAAAATACTTTTTTGGGGAGTATGTCTTCCATGAAGACTTGTTTTATATAAAATACGTGGCTGGCAGTGCATCTCAATTGACACATTAACATGTTGAATTATGTTCATTACAAATATGTACATGTACTATAGTATTGCTATTATCAGCAATATGAAATAAGTACTGCAATGAGTACAAACTTTGTGGAAGTTCAATGCATGAAAAAAAGTGTCTCAAGGATTATATAATAGACCCACCTGTTCACAATTTAGAAGACTACTATCAGAAAGTCCTTAAGTTATGTTTGTCCCATAAATTTATACACTTATAATTACAGTTAAAAATACAGTCCAATTAAAAATTAAGTTTAGAAACATTAAGTGGAGAGTCATTACCCTGAATTAGTCTGTATTAACAGGATATCCGTAAATGTTTATGAGCTAATGCACCAGTTTGTTATATATTTAGTCTTACAGTTGTCGAGAAATTATGTGTGTGGACTCATTTTCTACAATCTCTCTCCAAAAATCTAGCTAAATCTCTTGCTAGGGAAAGCTTGAACAGCACATGTCAGTAGTAATCCATCACACTGGCAGGAGGTTGTAATTGGTTACTTTCAGACAGTTGCTCATTAATTTTCAATTAGTATGACCATGTTTGACTATCACAGGAATTGCTATAAACTCCACCTCCAGTCTGGAAAGAATTCATGTGAGGACATGATAACATAACATTTATATCTATGCTCCTATAAAATTGAATTACCACTGTCAGTAATATGAACAGAAGGGTGTGAGAGAGAGAGAGAGAGAGAGAGAGAGAGAGAGAGAGAGAGAGAGAGAGAGAGAGAGAGAGAGAGAGAGAGAGAGAGAGAGAGAGAGAGAGAGAGAGAGAGAGAGAGAGAGAGAGAGAGAGAGAGAGAGAGAGAGAGAGAGGGGGGGGGGGGGGGGGAGAGGGGGGGAAGTTGACTGCCAGGACTTAATTAGGATAACTTTAATCACTTGTTCGACATGTGTTCTGTATTTCTGTGTTATTGTTATATATTTGAAAGTATTCACTTCTCCACTATACTACTGTTTGGCATAACAATATACTGCCAAATAACAGGAGAACATTAGCCTTGAAAAAAATTATCAAAACTTCTGCATCATTATATTTGGTAAATGTTGATGATAAAAACTTTAGGAATTGATGGTACTCTTATATAAATATAAATAATTATTTAAGCCTTTTATTAACAGTCATGTAATATTTGCATCAAAATGAGATTACCAATATTAGAATATTAAATACACTCCAGCTGTCATGTAACAAAGTCATTTCTATACATTTTGTGAACACTGAGCTGTGTATATAACTCTTAATATGTATTTCAAGTTATTATTTCTGAAATATGAAAAAGTAATACTACTTAGTACTAGTGAAAAAAGTTTCCTTTGAAAATCTTTGATTACAGGCTGTATATAATCCAATCCAATCGAGTGAGTCTTACATAAGATATAAGTATGTAAATACCATCAGAGCCAGCAGTATAATTTAGGATTAGAGAGAGATGACGACAAGAGAATCTTCAGTTGGACAAGATTTGTAAGTTGATCAGTGAGCTTCAGGAAAACTTACAAGGGTTATTCTGAAAAACTACAAAAAAAATTCAGGATATTATTTAGTACTGTAAATTACACTGAATTTGCTTAATGGTAAATATTCATAACGTTCATTCGACAACATGCTGTCAACCTGGACATTTTCACTAAAGACTTATTTCCGCTTATTTCGCTGGAAAGCAAAAATCCAAGAATAAGTAGTGACTAAAATGTCTTACTTGTACCGAGAATAAGTAGTGACTAAAATGTCGTGCTTGTACATGAACAGAATGTACCAGACTGGTAATTAGTAAAAATTAGTCTTTGAGAACTAGCTGAAGACTGTAAAATCATGAAATTTTCTATTTGTGAAAATATCTACGTTTACAGTACATCCCTATCCATCTCTCAGACATACATTGGTATGATTTGTTTTAGCTGCAAAAACAGAACATTATTTGCATGTAAATCAACATATGCCTGATATGTACTTGTAAAATGTTTTATGGTTGTGAACTTGCCCATCTTGTAAACATTTTGTGCACAAAGTTAAAGTTTGATTTGAAATCCATTGCTCATGGCCTTCAATACATACAAACATTTCAAATAAGTTTGATTTGAAATCCATTGCTCATGGCCTTCAATACATACAAACATTTCAAATAAGTTTGATTTGAAATCCATTTCTCACGGCCTTCAATACATACAAACATTTCAAATAACTGCATTCCCGATTAAAGATGCACTTATAGCTACAACTGAAGGTTTGAAAAAAACCCTGAGTTTTGTTAGATATAATGATTTACTCATTAATTCACCTGTGGGTAAACATATTTTGTACATAACATGGTACAATTAAATCCAATCAATTTATTATTTATTTGTGGGTCTTCACCCAAAGATTAGTGTCCCAACACAATCAAGATTTCAGCCTGTTGCTGTAGTACTTAAGGATATAATCAAACTCTAATTAACATATTTAATTATTGGTATTTTCACAATTTTTTATGAAGATATTTTGGGTTGTTTGATAAAAAATCAAAACACTCCAGTTAGAGCTAGTGAAGCTTTGACGTCAGTAAATAAATGTTTTGTTTAAAAAAAATTTCATAATACAGCAAGAAAAACACAATTTTCATACAGTGCAATATTATCTCCATCAGTCTTGTTAGCCCTGTGTGTTGAACCCGTGCATGAGAACCAATAGCACTTTAGTGCCAGTTGAATTTTTAACATGACTTGACTTCTCTGGTGGTTTGTGAAATCTGTATGGAACTGAATATGTTACTAATCAGAAGTGCATTTCTAAGTGTTGACGGGGAGGGGCAAGATTGTGATAGACACCACAAAGTGCAAGAACTCTAGATTTGTGAACTTGTATCTGTGTTTATAGTCACGGTGGTAAATTCATCAACAAAATTTAATGTCCATAACACCTCTCAGACATATAATTTGTTGCAACTCTAAATCCCTAGAACAAACATACTTGCATAAATTGTACCAGTTGGCACATTACATGTATTATATCAAAATGATATAAAGTACAAGAACAACTGGCCATGAACTTGTATGTGAAAACTATAAGTATTGTACTCAGATGCTCAAGTCAGCAGGATGCATATTGGAATTGCAAAGAACTAGAACGCTGTGAACTTGTATTTGAATGCATACAATGATAAGTGATGAAATGACAAGAATGAATAATATAACCACAGCATAAAAGTCCCTTGCATCTATATATCCAGATAAATTTATACAAGAAACCCCCTGGCCATAAACTTGCATTGAATCCATCTGCAATTCACTCAAGTGGGCATGATGCATATAATATCAAAAAGAAGTAGCAGCCCCACAAGCTTGTATTTAAATCCATACAATGAACAATATTGAACAGTATTGCCCATTGGGCAGCTGGCATATCAAAATCACAATAAGAAGAAGTCCATAAACTTGTATTTTTATCGATACAACAAATAGACTTGTATTCATGTGTTCATTCATACTACTATAGATAAGAATTTCAATCCAGTGTTCAAGTCAGCAGGATGCATATCAAAATCAGAACCCCCATCAACTTGTATCTTAATCCATACAACAAACACATGTGCATCCAAGTGTTGAAATGGGTAGTTGGCATATCACAATCATAGTAAGAAGAACCCCATGCACTTTTATCTTAATCCATACAACAAACAGACTTGTATTCAAAGTGGACAGGATGTCATATGGAAATTGCAAAGTACAAGCACCCCATAAACTTATACCAATGCATATTGAAATCACATATTACACCCATGACCATATATCTAAATGGTAATGATGCATATCAAAATACAAGAACCATACAAACTTGTGTCTGACTTGATAGTGCATTCAGGTGTAAAGTACCTTGATCCCATTTGTAGATCTATTCTAATTAGAGAGTATTGAATTCCAATCCCATGGTGATACTTCACTTTAGGTTAATTCTGGTGGAATCTTTGTTTAATAGTGGGAGGCTAATCTACAGTGAAGCTGTTCTCACTTTCCATAAAGTGTCGCATTACGGCTAACTATGTCACATAATGATTTCCATACTCTCACCTACTCAATTTCAATTACTCCTACCCAGTAAAGTCTACGTACATTCATACACACACAGTTCACTGAATATACAACAGCATATATATTACTTGCTTTAACATTTCCAAATTTATGAAATGATAATATACATAATATTCAAAATAAAAATTATGATTTTTGAATAATTAATAAATCAGTTTTGACTTTGGAATATTGAATTTATAAATATGTAACAGATGGAGTACCTGCAATAAAATTGCCTTAAGATGCATAAAGCACTTTTAGAATTATGATGAAGAATCAAAGTTGTAGTTTTACTTGTCACTGTAGAACTCTGCATTCATTGTATTTCCAGCTGGACTGAATATTTCAACTTATAACATCTCAACAAGATACTAGATAAAAGCATAGATCCCCATTGGTGGAGGATGTATGGTGAAAGTTTTTCCTGTGTTCAGTTTCAGTACATTTATAGTGACAAGGGTGAACACTTGCATGTTAATTTAGCTTGCAGTTAGAAAATCGTACTTACAAAGTCTCTTTTCCTGCATTGAGCAAATTGTTAGTATTCACTAAGGTGACATCGGCATGACAGCTTTGACTACACAGTTCAAATACTGTAAAAAACATTGGAATATTCCTAAAATTAGGAAAGCCAATATTATCACTTTTAACTATCAAGGGAATTCCTCCGTTGTATGTCTTGTCATGACAGTGTTGTATCTTGAGTATACAATTGAAGCTTTTACATTAATACTTGTCAAACATTGCATCTTGTTTGCTCTACTCTCATCTTTGACTTTTAAACAGTGTCTCTGACAACAAACACTCCTTTTTCAAAATGTCGAATTTCACTGGAAATTAAATTTCTTAAAATATTTCAAAACTTTGCTATATGGAAGCTTACTTTGAAATAATAAAGAATTTTTGGTCGTCTTGTTTTCAAGATATCAAAGTAACAGCAAAAGTTTAAACAGTTTATTTCAGAGTCACAGTTTATTTCCCGAGTCACAGTTTATTTCCCGAGTCACAGTTCACATAACGTCTTCCTGAGTTGGAAGCATATATTGTAATACACTTATGAATATAGAGGCAGCATTTTCTAACCAATCAGAGTGAATCTTATAAAGTGTTTTATATCGACTACTTAATGTAAGAACTGGTTGTATTGGATAAATACTGCTGCAAGACTTCAGCCCTCACCAGTAGATCTTGACGATATGAGATCTAAATTAATAGATTTAACTTTGTATTGCACCAAAATTCATTTCGGTGCAATACGTAGTTAAATCCATTAATTTAGACTGAACTTTGCTAGGATGAGCTTTCATCATGATATGAGATCTCAATGATGATAAAATTTTGAATTTTTCAGAACCAGTTTATATGGCAACGTTACAGATACTAGGTGAATGATTCAATGGCTGTCTCAAAATGTAATCAAATTTGAGCATTGTTACATCATGCACTGATGTATGGAATTAATACTTTCAATTTAGGAATGGTGAATTTATAGTCATTTTAGTTTTTATGAGGGAATTCACCTCATATCATAGAACACTCTTTTATCACATCATAAGGCTAGATGTAATATGTTAAAAGTCTACAACAGGTTTATTGATGTAAGTGCCACCTACCACTAGTAATCTAAATCTTATCAACTGTAGGGGCACTATGTGCTGTAGATGTATGACTGTATGTTTGTGTGTCTGTCTGAGTGTGTGTGTGTATTATATATATATATATATATATATATATATATATATATATATATATATATATATATATATATATATATATATATATATATATATTAGATATATATTATATTAGATTAACAAAATTATGTTTCCTGCAAAGAAATTATGTAAAGAAGTGTAACACCCAACCAGTGTTGCATGTATAATTTACAGCCTGTAGCTCATATAAAGAGATACAATTATGATTGCTAGAACTTGTGAAAGTACATAATCTTGTCTAATGATTGTGAAAAGACATTTTTTGCATGAATAGAAAGTTTTTTAAGAAAAGGAAGAAACCAGGGGTCGTCAGGAACATAATGATTGAGACATGTTCATGGTCTGCTAAGTCTCAATTATTACAGTTGCTAAGTACCGCACATCGTGTTCACATGGACGACCTTTTAGATTTAGAATTGCATCAGTCTGGTTCTTAGGGCTATTATTTGCAGTTCATGTTAACAGAATTATGCTTGTCTAGGAAAGCTTATGAAATGAATGGTTACGGTTTGAATTTATTCAAAGAATCCTTTAGCAGAATCAGGATTTCATTTGACAAACCGCAATTTCTGTATTAAACAAAATCTTTAAGGAAATGAAAGCATCATAACACAGTTTCTGTTCATCGAAAATACTCACCTTTATTATACTACTATTGGGTTACCCTTTTGCTTTTAGCCTAACTTCGCAAAATAAAGTCGTGACCCCTGACCCACCTGTGGCTATCCCATGATGCCCCTTTTCCCGCCAGTACTAAATTTTGCGAGCGAAAGAAGACGTATATTTTCTTCGCTCACGACAAATTAGCCTTTTCAAGCCTTGGTGGATTTTTATAGCTGACTTCTGTGGCACCCAAGTCCCTGGAAACCCAGCTGAGTCCTTTCTTTTATTCTTTTCATTCAATTGTGCTTGTTTTAAGCTTCGCTTTTCTTTGTTTATTCTGTTTGTATTGAGCGGTCGTCTATTGTATTCCGTTACACGACCGTTTCATTCTTTTTCCGCTTTTGACTATTGTTTGTTTAAAGCGTGTTTTCAAACCATGCTTCCGAACCAAAAGAAGGGGTCTTGTGGACATGTTTTCCACATAGAGGACCTCCACAAATTTTGCCCTTCTTGTCGGAAGTGTTCCCGTACTTCACCATGCAAAACTGTATGCGGTCATTGGGCAGACGATCAGTGGCAGGAATTCGATAAACCTATTGAATCGTCACGTAAACCAAAATCAAAGCAGAGTAAGCGGACCTCCGCTGCTCCGAGCACTGATTTAGATAAATTTTCAGGTAAGTCTTGTGTAAGTGTGGGTTCTCCCACGACAAAACGCCCTTCTGAGGGCGAGGTCTTAACCACAACGGGTTCTGAAGTACGGGTTTCTCGTGGACCTATGCAGGACTCGTCCGATAAGGGACGTCCTGATACGGGTATTGTTAGTGGAGAGTGTCCTGTAATTACAGACAGCCCCTCTTCCTACAAAGCTGATTCTCGTTCTCCGTCTCCGACACCTCAATATAGCGGTCGGTTTCGAGAACCTCCCAGGCGAACTGACGTAAACCCTTCGAGCCGTCCACATACCGTTCAAGGGTCGTTCAGTGAACGTCAAACCATGCCGTCGAATAGTCTAGATTCTTCGCGTGGGGTAATACCGGAAGTCAAAAGACGCACTTCCCGTCCTACCGCTAGCGGATCACATGATCAGTCACCTGATCCTAGGTCGATACCATGGCCTCATACGGGGACGCTACCATATCCATTCAATGCTATGGGCTACCCACAAGGTGAAACTTCCACAGATTTGGATCCAAGACAAAATCCACTTCCTTGGACTGCCTTTGGCCAACCTACAGGGTTTTGGCCTCCACCTAATTATTGGTCACCTTATGGTTACCCCCCCACCATGGATACCCATCAGTCTAGGGGTCCCTGGGGAGGAGGGGATAGAGATAGAGAGAGGTCACGGCCGCCTTATGACCGTTCCCAGTGCCACCGTCGTTCACGCAATCCGCAAACGGAACGTGACATAGGGGTACTTCGATCTCGCAGAGATCGCTCTCGTTCCCCACGCCGCTCGCACAGTCCACCGAGGCGCGGGGATCGTAGATCATCGCTTTCACCGAGACGCTCTTCCAGACCACGCATTCCGGTAACGCGTGAAGAGCGTTCTCCCTCGTCTTCACCGACACGTTTCTGCCGCTTACAGGGCGAACGTTTCGGATCCCTATGGAGACGCGATCCCGATGAAATGTCCTTAACGGCCCCAGAGGATCGCGACCTCCTTGGGGGCGCTGACCATTCGGATGACGATCGGGTTAGACCGCCGCCCTCTGAATCAGAGGGGAGAGCGCCCTCTCCGGAACGCTTTGCTGATATTCCATTTAGTCAATGCGTTGAATGGGTTTATCAACAGTTCCCAGATAAATGTACCCGTCCCACTGCAACGAATTCGGTACAGTCTGAGACAAGCTTAGCATTGGAGGGCCAGCTCGAACAGACGGAGTATCAACCTGCTACACTCCCCCTCTCAGCTATGGTCACTTCAGTACAGGGTAAAGTGTCCTCAGAGGTTTGTGGCAAGGGTCCAGGTCAGCCGCCAATGCGAATGAATAGGTACCCTTGGTTCCGCTATCCAGGGAAACCTTATCGTACCCACGCAACCGATCAACGTGTCAACTTTCCAGAGCTGGACACTGATGCTGACGCTGTTGACCAAGATCGTGATGGTTTTAAGAATACTACCATTGATAATAAACACTTATCACGGTTAGGAGAAGGATACGCATTATCCCTTCGGATATTCTCCTCTATCGATTGGTTCCTTGCTACTACGGTGTCAGAGATGAGGTCCGCCCATCCTGACTCACAGAAGATATTTCGTCTGATGCAGGTAGTTAATAAAGCACTTAGCCACGTGACTGAGCAAACGACTAGGTCACGTGCTGCCTTGTTACTCCTTCAGCGAGATGCTTTTCTGCGTCGTAACTCAATTGTGTTGCCAACAGAATTAAAACAGGAAGTTCGCGCAGCACCGATTGATGCACCTTCTCTATTTGCTGGCACTTTGACTTCTATAGCTAACCGTGCCAGCGAAGCAAAGCAGCGGGAGCGTTTGATTTTTGACACTCCTCGTTCGAAACCGCATACAAACTTCAAACAGTCCCCAGTCAGTAGTAAGTCCCCTGTGACAAACATCTCACGAGGTTCACAGAGGGGTCGAGGACGGGGCAGACAGACTTCCCGAGGCCGTGGTAGAGGCAAGCCTCAGTGGTCTGTGACGAACAAAGACAGCAAACCCGGACCACCCTCAGAGAGGGGTGCAAGTGGTTTCGCGCAACATTCCTGACGGTGCTCCCGTCTTCTTTGCCGCCCCTACTACACCCTCTCAATCAAGCGTAGGGCCAGTAGGGGGAAGGCTCCTGTCATTCACCAAAGAGTGGCAGCTGATTACCGACGATTCCTTGGTTCTTTCAATAGTAAGAGAGGGTTATCGCCTAGAGTTCGAACGTGACCCACCACTTACAATGTCTCCCTTTGTCACAGTGCTTCCAGGCAACAAGCAAAAAAGAGAAGCTCTGTTAGAAGCAATTCAAAAAAGGGGTAGTCAGACAGGTGAACGCTACCAATGCAGGTCCAGGGTTTTACAACCACCTGTTTTTGGTGCCAAAAAAATCGGGGGGGTGGCGCCCAATTCTGAACCTAACAGCACTGAACCAATTCATGACCGTGTCCAAGTTCAAGATGGAGACCACGCGATCCATTCTCGCCGCTGTTCAGCCAGGGGAATGGATGGCGTCAATCGATCTAAAGGACGCATATTTTCATGTACCGATTCACGATTCTGGCGCCCATCATTACACCCCCTCTCTTTCAAGATTCCTATTCGTCCGTCTCTCCGCTTGCACCTGCTTTGGTGGGTGGACGAGAACAATTTGCTAGAAGGGAGGTCCCTAGCGTATCAAAAAGCGAACCTGTCCCTTTTCACCGATGCTTCGAAAGAGGGATGGGGAGCCCACTGCGACTCCCAGGTGGCCTCAGGTCAGTGGGGGGGAGTAACAAGTCAGAGACACATCAACTGGTTAGAACTCAAGGCAGTCTTTCTAGCCCTAGTGCAATTCGAGACTCTGGTGTCGGCTCGCCACGTACTGCTCCACTCCGACAATACGACAGTGGTAGCATATGTAAACAAATGGGGGGCACAAAGTCACCAGACCTCTGTTATCTGCTCTGGGACATGATGTTTTGGTGCAAAGAGAGGGACATAACCCTAAGAGCACGACATCTCCCCCAGGAGGTAGCAAATCAGGTCTTCGCTCACTGGGGAACCCCCCTGCTGGATCTCTTTGCAACTTACCACAACGCAAAACTGCCAATGTTCGTAGCTCCAACTCCGGACACAAGGGCATTAGCGATGGATGCGCTGTCAATCTCATGGGAGGGAATATTAGCGTATGCTTACCCTCCAATAGTGATTCTTCCTCTGGTCCTTCGCAAGGTACAGGAGGAGGATGTAGTCCTTATTCTGATAGCACCGCTATGGCCAAATCGGTCTTGGTTCCCTTGGCTTCTGTCTCTTTTAGTAGATTGCCCAATTCGGCTTCCACAGAGGACAGACCTTCTCTCTCAGGGTCGGAGCATTGTTCACCCCAGCCTAGAGAGTTTTCGTCTTCACGCATTCAAACTATCGAGAAATCCCTCGTTCAGAAAGGATTTTCTACTGACTCTGCCGCGGTTATCGCAAGACCGCAGCGGGCAAGTACTCTCAGCACTTACAATAGCAAATGGGAACGATTTTGTGATTGGTGTCAGCGAAGGCAGATTGATCCAATCCATATCACTACCAGAGACTTTGCAGACTTCTTGTTAGATCTCTTTAATGTTAAGAAATTTGCTGTAAAAACTATAATGGTATACCGCGCAGCAATTGCATCTACCATTAAGAGTACAGGAGGCAAAGACTTTGGTCAAGATAAAGTTTTGTCTAGCATGATTAGGCATTTCCATATCAAGTGTCCTCCTAAACCTATTTCGGTCCCTCAGTGGAATCTGGCATTAGTCCTGAGGGTACTGGAGAAAGCTCCCTTTGAACCTATGCAATCAGTTTCATTGAGAGCAATGACACTCAAAACAGTCTTCCTCTTGGCCTTAGCGTCTGGCAGAAGACGCAGTGAGATCCATGCTTTAGATGTGAGCAAGGGGAGAATTACCTGGTCTGAATCACAAGTAATTCTCAGGCCTCACCCATCTTTCTTAGCAAAGAACCAGGTACTGGGGTCTTTTTCTTCCCCCATTACCCTTCTTCCTCTCTCTAATTTGGTAGGTTCTGACAAACAAGAGAGATTACTTTGTCCGGTTCGAGCCATACGTTGGTATTTGCATCGTACAAACTCATTCAGAGGAGAGAGATCACGTCTCTTCATCCCTTATGACTCCGACAACAAGAGCGATTGTTCGGCAGCCATAATTTCTAAGTGGATTATTCAGACAGTCAGATGGGCATACCAGGAAGCATCTGATGATAGTTTAAGGTTATCCCGGGTCACAGCCCATGAAGTTAGAGCCATCTCAACTTCTTGGGCAGTACATGCAGGAATTCCAGTAGCAGAAGTGATCAAAGCTGTTACCTGGTGTTCTCCTAATTCTTTTATAAGCTACTATCTTAGAGATATGGCCCAGGATGCATCTGAATTGCAGTCTCTGGGTCCAGTCTGTGTCAGTCAGCACATGGTATAATTGGGATGTCAGGAACTCCCCCCTCCTAATTGGCTGACAAATTCTAACCCAATAGTAGTATAATAAAGGTGAGTATTTTCGATGAACAGAATTGAAGTTTCTACCGAAACTAATTTCTGTGAAGAGAAAATACTCACCTTTATGTGAATCCCTCCCACCACCCCACAGTTCCTGTTTTGTGTACTTTTCCGTATTTTTGTCTGTTAATATGACAAAATTTAGTACTGGCGGGAAAAGGGGCATCATGGGATAGCCACAGGTGGGTCAGGGGTCACGACTTTATTTTGCGAAGTTAGGCTAAAAGCAAAAGGGTAACCCAATAGTAGTATAATAAAGGTGAGTATTTTCTCTTCACAGAAATTAGTTTCGGTAGAAACTTCAATTCAATCACATCTTACATTTAATACAGTGTACAGTCATTATCGTTTATTACTAGGGGTTATTATTCTGTGGTTACAAACATTCAGAATAGGAACACTGTAAAGCAGATATGAACTACTCTTGTAACAAAACAAGGTTGTCAAATAAAAGAATAAAATATTTACTTTGAACCAGGAGGAAGACGTGTTGATCATTTGTAGGAATTCTATCAATAGTAAGGCTCTAGAGAATTTGATCACTCCAATGCAGTCAGTAAACAAAGAGAGTATGCCCATGAGATAAGTGTAAACAACTAGCGGTAGCTTGCACTGCATGAAAGGGTGGCATTTCTGGTTCCGTATACATGACTGTCACACAACGGAATTGCTGAAAATCTGAAAGTGCAACATTTCCGTTGTGTGACTGTCATCATGTATACGAAACTGGAAACACCACTTTTCATGTAGTGTTGGTACATGTGTAATCGTATTGTAAACTATATTTATTAGTGCCTGACAGAATTACTAGCAAAGAAGTAGAGATTATTTTAAAATAGATCAAACAACTGTGTATATGCTGAGACCTGGCATCCACATTCTTCATTTTATGTTATTGCAATCTCAATAAGTTTTAGATTGAACACTATATGTAGTATAGAGTAATAATGATAGATAGACTAGTGTACTCTTCCTGACATCTAGGAAGATGTTCATCTCTTAAGACAAAATTATTTTTCTCAATTTCACCTATGTGTCAGTCAGATCTTAGTAAGAAATGTCCTGCTTTCACCAATCTTTTGTGACTATTTTAATAGTAGTCTCCATGTTTGTGTTGAGTTAAATCTCAACATTCACACTAAGTACTTCTTCTATGTTATAGTTCATCATTAACCGAGTGTGTACCCCAAAGTGAAAGTATAACTTTTGCAAATTTGTTGAAGAAAATTCCAACTACTTTGAATTCACAACAAAGAAAACAAATCAGGGTGATCATGCATGCAAAATTTTTGAACTAGATGTCAAAATGATCTTAATATTAATCTATTTAGAATATGATATGGCCAACAAAAGTGTGTTAATTTAAGCTTAAGGAAAATATGTGATTCTTGATTTTATTGAAACCAGGACAATGAATCCCAAAACGAGCAAAACAAGCTTTCAGATGGAAAAACTTTCTGAAGCTGCATTCTGCCTTAAACTGTAACAGTCACAACTGTACAACTTGGTTGATATAACATTTACCATCATAAGGTTTACTCTCTATCAATCTAATAGGAGGGGAAAAACAATTCAAGTCAAACATTTCAAGTCACTGTGGATATGAAACTGTGATAAATATCCTCTGTGATTGACTTGTCCACAGCATGCATAGTGTAATGTAGAGTTGATGAGCTGGAAAAGATATGGACATCAACTCCTTCTCAGCATGTTTCAATGATGTCGTGAGGTCAAGAGAGGACAATTTGCCGATAATTTATTTTAAAATGTAACCTTGAAATGTAAAAAGTGTGTTTGTTGATTTGAAAGTAGATTGTTCAATGCCATATTGTAGGAGTTCTCTACTTCTAGATCTCTACAGTGTGTTTACCACCATAAGGGCTGTACAGTCACATGATTTCATTTAAACATTCATGTTTATGTTTAGTCAGTGTTTTTGCTAAAGTTTGGGAGCAGACAGGGCAACCTGGTAAAAACTGGCATAGTCTCCTATACATTTGTACTATAACATTGTGTGGGAACCTGGTAAAATGTTAAACAGGGATGCTCAGATAGATTTACCTAGTTATAAAAGATTACACCTTATTAGTAAATGAGAAAAACAACATACAAACAAACAACCACAAACTGAGAACAGCAAACATGAAAGTCTAAAAGGTACCTGTCAGCGATTGAGTGTGTCAAGATGGCTGATGGCAGCAATCAATCAATAAATCAATCTTTATTTTTTTAATACGCTACACACAATCAAAGAATGTAGGATACAGAACTCAAGAAATACAGCCTTAAAATAAACAGTGCTAGTGAAAAATATTACTGTAAGTTACTGTACAGAGGTACTCAAGAGTACAACAAATAATACTGTCTGGTTTTGCTGTATTGAAACTTGCATTTGAGGCAGTCTGGTGTCTATGTCCAGATACTGTACTAGCATTTCACAATTTGAGGCAGTCTGGTGTCTATGTCCAGATACTGTACTAGCATTTCACAATTTGAGGCAGTCTGGTGTCTATGTCCAGATACTGTACTTAGCATTTCACACTTTAATAATACATTATCTAATCTATGCAAAGAATTTAATATTGTTGTTGATAGCCAAAACAAGGATATTTCAACACACCACTGGGAATGTAAAGTCTCTTATCTATACTGGTATCATTGACTTCAAAAAGCATGATCAACTTTTATATATCAATACACATTTATTGTAAATGCTTCATGCATGTAGACTTGCAAGATTGCGATATGCGGTCTATACAAAGAAAATTCTGCATTGTAAAGCAGACTCAGTCTGTTTCTCTGTTGGCTAAAATTCCCCACATGAATATTTTAGTATTTTTATGCTGAAGCAGGCTTAAAAATTAATGTTAAAAGTAAAAGATTTACATTACATCAGGTGTATTCAAACAACCTCAAGGTTGAACACAATCACGTCCTGGCTACTAGTTTTTCTGCACTTGCATGTTTCTCTTAAATTCTCAGCTTTCACAGTTACATGTATTTTTGCCAACTCAGTCCTGTGAAGTTGTCAACAATATCAAAGATGCCTGTCTATGCTATGAATAAGAATATCAATTTTGAAATATGACAAACATAATATACAAGATATACAGTTTACACAGTCTATAGAACTTCTGTCAAATTCTCTGCTTTCACAAATTTAAGTTTTTAGAATGCTGTTCAGCTTTGTGAATATTGTTTTTTATTAATAATTGTGTAAAAATGTCATGTAGCCTGTCTGTCTGTGTCAAGAATCATGGAAGATGTTCATCTGTACTTGCATCACTTTTGTTTCAATCTGCTGATACAATTGATAAATAGACAACTGCAAGTTTTTAAATGTAATTGAGTGAAAGACACCATGTCTGATTTTCACAAAGAATCTCTTATGTCAGAAACTGTGAAGATACAGATGCAAACTATTTTTGCCCAAACTCTTTACTTGCTGTAAACCACTGGTGTT
The DNA here is from genome assembly GCF_964340395.1 of Glandiceps talaboti. Taxonomy (NCBI): domain Eukaryota; kingdom Metazoa; phylum Hemichordata; class Enteropneusta; family Spengelidae; genus Glandiceps; species Glandiceps talaboti. Next base: position 20,110,600 of record NC_135561.1, on the reverse strand, counting down.
AATGATAATAAAGAATAATAATCTTTATTTATACTGGATAGGTCTGTAAGTATATAAACACTTCTCTTCCGAAAAGTCCAGTTTAGTACCATCCCTCATGGGTTCTGTGTTAATGGAGGAGGAAACCGGAGTACACAGAGAAAACCTGCGTTGTTCAGTAGTGTCAAACTGAACGACACTCTCCTTACTTACAGCATGGTAAATTTAATCAACCCCCAAATGGGTTCAAACCCCAGCCACAGTGGTAAGAGGCAAGTGGTTAAACCACTCAGCCACCAACAACCCTTTAGTAAACATGTAGAGATTTGTAGTCTTTGAGTAAATACCAGCACTTTCTGATGACGGACTAATACAGGCATTAAATGTCTGTTTAATAGAAACATAAGTATGTATCTTTCTTAGAATTTGTGTGTAAAGTTCAGAAAGTGGCCACTATGTCTAATCCCTCTTTTTCTATACATTCAATTAGATTTTAGAAGTAAATAGACAAAAAGATAAAAGACTACAATATAAGAGGTCTCTCGTTAAATTTGTACCTAAAATTACAAGTCCTTAAAGATTTTGTCATTAAATCGATATAATCATTTTGTGCACTCTACATTGTATCACATGAAATGAATGATAATACTGAAAACCAATGCCGGTCATAAGGACAGTACTCTCACGTGTGTACTTTCCCAGCGTATAGCTGTACACATTCCATCATTTCATTCCAATGTCAGTGTACAGTCAGTGGTTTCATGTATTCCTTCTTTCATTGTATCACCCAATGTGAGTTGTTTGAAACGAGATAGCAGGATCATAGATAGATTTTTGTAAGAAACAAGATCAGCAAGGCCTGATGCATACAAGTATTACCGTCTACTGTATGTATGAATACATTGTAACCAGAGGTATGAAATATTAAACCTATCAAATACATATTTCTCATTTCGTTACACCATCAAATCAGATGAGTTTTATACGGTAGCGATTGTTAGTTCATAGCAATTTTCAGTCAATTGATTGAATTATAAAATTGATTTAATTTGGAGTCATGTTCATGCATAATTCCTTCAGATTTATTGATTTATATAGAAGATACAATGTATATCATATTTAGCAAGGTCTTACAATGTCATTTCAATAGTGATTGAATTACACATGTCATTTTTTTACATATTCATCCAACCCATCAAATTGATGCATTAACAAAATAAAGATTGTTTAAAGGTAAATGGTACTTGGTTTTCCATGAAGTTTGGGTTCTGGAGAGTCATTTCATGATATCACAACACTTACATATACGTTATACATGATTGCTGAGAAACATTGGCAAGTTAGAACTTGTTCGTCATTTATTGTTCTGGGGATGTCCTTGCTGTTGATAGGCATTACATATAAGTTTTATGGGAATCAGCAGACATGCAAATGTGATAACAGAACATAAATATTCATGACTCCTAAGTGCTTATTACCTTACACTAAAACAAGTACTTGAAATTATGTTAATGAAAATGGTTTTATACTTCGTGCAGTGATGTTCTCGTAGACAGATTGAATGAATAACGGGGTACACCTTTTTTTTTGTTTTTTTTACATTACTTCTATTAGATCAAAATACACAAAATATGAAACAAACATTGATTTGAAATTATAATATCTGCAAATGGTTTTAAATGAAGTCACATGTCATTTAAAATGGTAATATGAGAAATTAAGTGCAATTATTAATGTCTCATGCTGTAGACTTAATAATAGAACAGCATATATTAATTATTTTTTTATAAAAAAGTAATCTTGATACTGTACATTAGGATGGGACTATCTCTTGTTTAGCAATGATGTAATTGCTAATGACATTCTTGGTAACATTCAGGTTTTGACCTGAAGTTGTAGTAGAGGGACAAACAGGAGATGTGAAAAATGTACCTGTGATTAAAAATGTCTGCTTGGCTGTACATTAGACAGCTTCTCAGATAGAAATAATTTTATTATCTGCAGAAAGAATACTATGCCCAAACCGTTTGGTGCGAGAGTGCAAATGTTGCGTACTCTGGGTATAGATTTCTTGTGATCTTATCTGTGTTCATTACATTTTCAGAAGTGAAGCGAAAATAACATTGTATCATGAGTTCAAATTCTCCCCAGAACCAACACACTATCTTATTGTGGGCTATGGTAATTATTATACATACAGCTAACATGGACTGATAACTGGAAGACTGTGCATAACATATAAAAATGTACACCTTTTGTAAGAAACACGCTTCACACAGAGCGTTCATTACAACTATATATGCATTATAAATAACACCACCCTTCTGCATATTGAGTTCATGTGCAGCCAACATTGCCATGCTCATTTGCATATAGATATATGCATATAATGTTTTTGGTGTTGCATTGCATACAACCCTTGCATGTGCAATAATGGATTGACTGGCAAGAGGATCTGTTTGTAGATATACATCCGATGGGTGAAATTTGCATTTATTCCATGAAAATAATGACCAGGCAAGAGCAAAACTTTTTGTTGGTTTGGAAATTTCAATTCTAGTACACGAGTCAAAAAATCATTTTATTGGCCACAGTTCACACCATTGATGAAGCAATTAATATAGTCACTTGCAAATACGATGACATCCAAAATCAAGCTTTAATTTCTGTTTTCTATCAAATGGATCCTTGGCACTGTTAAAATTTGTCTTTTGTCTCTTTTTACTGGACCATCCACTCACCAATGTCTAAATTGTCTTCACAATCATTCTTGTATAATATTCTCAACCTTCCAACTACAAAGAAGATAAGACTGAGATAATTTCCAAATTATATCGCTTGTCAACATCATTTAAGTTGACAGTAATGCTTCATTTTATATCTGAATTGACTATCATTTATATCACCCAAATCAGATCATCATGTTGTCTTATTTTTCCTCTCAACTTGCTGTTAATTGTGTGCCGCCACTTTGTCTGGGTCTGACTAGAAAAAACAGTCACAATTCCAGAAAGTCTAGTGGATTTAAGTTTTGGAAGTCAGCAAATAACATGTGGCATTTACCACTTGAGTGCATCTGACAACTTGAGTAAAGTCTACCTCGAGGGCAATACAGTGTCTTGCTTAGATGGCCACTATTGTACATGTTATCATTTTGTGAAATTCTGTCATTTTTCAATGGGAAGATCACAACATTTCTATGTTTCCTGACATATTGGCTTTGTGTGAGCACGTGTGTACGTGTATGTATGGATGGATGGATGGATAGATGGATGGATGGATGGATGGATGGATGGATGTGTGTGTATGTGGATGTATGTATGTGTATTTATGTATGTATGTATGTATGTATGTATGTACATATGTATGTGTGGATGCATGCATGTATGTATGTATGTATGCATATATGTATGTATGTATGTATGTATGTATGTATGCATGCATGCATTAATTGTGCTAATTGTTTGTTTGTTTTGCTTCTTAAAATTTCTTGATTTTATCACAAATTACATGCAAACAAATTATCAATAAGCAAGGTACAGAACGAAGTTTCTTCTTGGTTAAACATTCTTAAATGCATTTATAACATGTCCTGCTATGTTTTCATTATCTTTTAATTATCAGATATCAATACATGATTCTCATCAGACCTCAGCTGTTGCTTTCTACATGTTTGCAAACAAATATCTGATTTACATAAAATTTGATTGATCTTTTGACTATATGCAATGTCAATATTTAGTGCTTAAAATACAGGGGAACACTGATGTACTCCAGGAAGTAGAGACATTTGAATTAACTATAGGTTCTGGAGAGTCACTTTATAAGTTGTGACATTGCCTACAATTACTTGCGACTTTGGAGAAACATCAAGTTAATCTCATGCCATTATAGTGTATCTTTACTGTATATGTGGGCTATTGCACCCTGGGTGTCAGTAGAAATAATATATTCATGGTTGCACAATGAATATTCATGAGAGATGTTTTACACTGAAGGAAATAAGGACCTGAGAATCATGAATATTCATTGTGCAACCATGAATATATTAGTTCTGCTGACTCCCATGATGCATTAGCCCACAGCAAAATCAACTTTGATGTTTCTCTGAAATCGCAAGTAATTGTAGGTGATGTAAAAATTCATAAAATGACTCTCTGGACCCAATAGTTTATGAAAATGTTTTTATTTTGTTGGATGACTATATATTTCTTGTTTAAATTATGTTGTCAAGAAACCTACAAATGTTATAGCCTAGTTTTGATTTCAAGTGTGATGACTATGAATTGTGGTCTCCATTCAACACGTCATTTTGGCAGATAAATATGATTTAAATTTACCCTCAAGCCTGACCAGTAAATATTTGGAATAGTTCATAATGGGATTATTTTTCATAGCAATGAAAGCCTACCCTTCCTGTCATAAATTTTTATTAGTAATTGCCTTACACCTTCAAATGACTCTGTATGATTTTTTATGTTCAATTTGTTATATCTTTTGAGAGGTCATGAATCATGTCTATCAGTTTATAATCAAATATTTCCGTACAGTTAAAATGAAAAATTACCACTTAACCTTCAGTTCATATGGACATGTTAATGTTGCTGCCTGTTATTACTTGAAGGGCATGTAATATTTTGATAGTTAATAAGTTCAAACTTTAGATCTTTTCATGATCGTAAAATTAACATTTAACAATTTTTATATCAATGTCTCTGTATACTGACCTTCAGGTTTAAGTAGCTGACTGACATTACATTTACTTAATGAACATTTTGACTTTTTAAGTCCAAACTTAATAAATATATGAGATCACATAGGGGTTATAAATCAATGCTTACATTTTTAATAAAACAGTTTTGTACTTACGTAATTGCAAAAGTGTTATTACATATACATGTAAATTTACAATAGTTGTCTGTCATTATTTAGAGGGTTAACAGGTTCACATTGTAGATCTTTTCAGCTTAAGGGTTCATAAATCAAACAGTTCCGTACATGCATTTATGAAATTGAAAAAGCATACACCACAACCTTCAGGTTGGATGTATATGTCATTTAGTCGCTGCCTGTCATTACTTGAAGGTGATTTAATATTTTGACGTTTAATATCTTCAAATTTTAGATCGTTTGCGATTGCATAAGGAATCATAAATCAATTCTGACACGTTATGATGTAACATTTCCTTAGCTATATAATTGAAAAAAGTGCTGCTATAATTCCTCAGGTTTACATAAATGGAAACGTTGCTCCCTGTCAGTACTTTAAAGGTAACATATTCAGACCTTCACAATATTCTATATGAGATCTTAAGACTACACAAGGAATCATAAATCAATTCTGACACTTTATGATGTAACATTTCCTTAGTTATATAATTTTAAAAGTGCTGCTTCCTTTGTTTTGTGTGTACATACATGTAACTGTAGCTGACTGTCATTCTGTTCATTCATGATAAATTTGGCGTGGTTAATATTGTTCATCAATCAAACATATAAACTTCAAACCATGTACATGCCAAGTTATATAGTCTTTGAACAGAAAATATGGATTATATACCCTACTCTTTTTACATCACATCAACTTGTTTTTTACAAGTTACATTGCTGGTTCCACCATGGTTAAAATATAAGTCAAAATGTTCCAATTTGCCATTATTTTTCCAAATCATAAATTTAATTTTTTTTTGCTTCAGGCCAAGTTCCCAAGTTCAATTTTTCAATTGTACATAATAATAGTTTAATGTTTGTCAGTTTGTCTATTCGTACTTACGATGAAGTTTTGAGAAAAAAGACTGTCAGTTTTTTAGCCAGACTGTATTTATCATGTAATACTATCATTTCAATTACTGTGTCAAACATGATTTCCTCTCAGATTATATTGTAGAATGTTTGATGTAAGAGGAATTTTTAACTTCCTCTATTCCATATATTATTTTTTTCCCTACTTTCATTCAATTCTGTATATGGAATATTTTGTGTATATTTTGTGTAGGATATTATTCTGCAATATTTTTCTTCATTCTGCAATTGATTATACAAGTGACTTAAGGGGCCTTAATATCACTAGAAGAGTAGTGACAAAACTCTTAGGTTTTTTTCTGGCTGAATGAAGAACAATATTGGGGAATAATATCATTATACCCCTCAAACATAATTTATGTTTTGGAAAAATCCCAGAAGGGTGTCCACTTGATTAAAAGTTATTAATAAAGTGTGATAGTCTAGTTATAGTATTGAATCTCTTTTATTTTCTAATATGACAAAAGAGGTTTAACTATTTAGTCAGTAGTAAAATCCAGAGTCTCTGATTGTCATCTAATTCACAATCAAAGGCTAAGTAATATGGATATGCTAATTGCATTTATGCTAAGGGTGGTAAGTATCAAGTTAAATCTATGTGTGTACCCAAGTCACCTTACCAACACTCCCCATCATCAGTATGGTACATTGTTTAGGAAACTACCATTATTACTTAATTTCCTCCTTTCTCTTTCCCCTCATTCCCAAACCTTAATAAAACGTTGACATTATTGCCGTTTTGGTATTCGAATGTCAAAAAAAAAAAATGATTCAACAACATTCATGTGCCTCAGATTAGGCACTATATAGTATAACATCTACCTTCTAATTACAACCTACCGTAATCTATTATTTATTACTTCCTTTAAATCATAACAACCTTGAAAGAATGTCCTAGGAAATGACTGGAAGATGATATGCTACATGTGAGTCATGTCTCAATCCGTCATAAACAATTTGTTTCAGGTAGTTTTCTTGCTGGCAGTCAGTGTGATGAGGTGTCAGATAAGACCTCGAGCCCCCCAATTAGATATATTGATATCTATGTGCCTAGAGAGTACTCTCACTCCAAATGAGATAGATTGATATTCAGATGCCTAGGGAGTATTTTTTTGGGTAGCCCTGCATATGCGTCTAGTGACATGTAGCCTAATGTTGCATAATAAGATGACTGGTATGATTCAATTAAAATAGTCATAATGAAGACATTATTCCTAAATTCTGCTGATGGTCATTTTTTATCCCTGAAGCTAATCTTTCTATACAGGAATGAGTTACAGGCCTTGAGCTAATTTAGAAGAAAAAATTACAAAATTCCTAATGGATGTTAGCAGGTTATACAGCAATGTTTAACAATGCTTGAAGGAAAATATTGTCAAAATACATTAGACAAGTATGTAACGAGAGCAACTTTTAGAGCTGACTAATTAGCTGCCAAGGTACCTAATATTCTGAATTTCCTTATTGAGTATTTTATATACAGTAAATAATAGCTAAAAAAAACTGTAAACCATGGACCTATTGTACCAGCAAAAATGATTAATGATAGATATAAAGGGAACACTTTGTTCTTATCTACACATAGATATATATCTCCTATGATAAATTGTATTTTATTACATGGTCTTTGATATTTAGTACATAGTATTCACATTGAACTATACTCTCTTATTCCAACTTGTTGAATCATGTTAAACATGCAACATGGGTATATAAAGGGCATTGTGAGTAAACGTATGGAAATGCAGGAAATTCAAACTGCCATAGAGCATCATCATAGAGGTCTTTCATGCTGGTTTTCTTTCCAAGGCCATGAAATATGTGACTTCTATTTTTTTTACAAACTGGTTTTGAATGTCTGAAGCTTGCAAATTTACATTTATTTTAAAGAAAGAAAGAAAAACCCTTTGACAACATCCGAATGTTGTTGGTGTTATAGAGCGTAAAAACTATGGAAACAGATTCTGATTGACTGAACCTAATTCAAAAGTTAGCTAATTTGTAACCTGGGCAACTCTGTTATGGCTCTGAGCAACCAGTAGAGGGCCAGCTCATCAGAAATATTGATACATTATCAACATAACCAATAAATTCAGAACACACCAACTCAGTTTCTAATCCCATTTTGAGTATATTTATCCACCTGTAGCACATTGTGATCTCAGATATGCTTCTAACTAGTTTGTAGTCTGTATTATATATCTTTATACTGTACTTTCAGACTTTTCTCAAAATATGACCTCTTAGTTATAGACTTTGCCATTTTAACAAGTCTACAATTATCTTTCTAATAGAACAATACAAAGGGAGAATGAAGTGACAATGTTTTAAAAAGTCAGAAGATTTCCTTCAAGAAACAAGATTATTTCTTAAAGGAGCACCTGGATTTCATTATTCTAGTTGTCATACAAGGGTCATTTCACTTTGAGTTTCTTGTTACAACTGATAAAGAAGTTTTTATGATTTATCTATTAAACTAGACAGAATTTTACAGTGTTCCCTTGATAACGTTCTTTGGACTTTCAGGACAGTATCCCCAAGTGGTTGTCAGTTTAGCTAACTTTATCATTCTTTTAGCAATACATAGAGAAATATGCAAAAAACGATATGTTTTCAAGAAGTGCATTGCATGGGTCTCTATGATGAAGCCATGAAAGGGTAGCCCTGATTATATTAAACTGTACTTCAGGTTCTCCTGTAAGAATAATGACATTAATGTGGGCAGCACGCCAACAATCTGATGTACTTTTTCCCATTTTTTCCTGAACCAATCACAGTGAAATTACATCATCTCATATGACCAGACAATTGAAATAAATTATGGACATACAGTTTGGATGAAAACCTTGTGACGGATGCATAAGTAATATATTGATAATTATGATTTATTGTTAAATTTAAATGCAGTAATACCTTACCACATGCAATTGAAAGCATGCTATAGTTAAGTACATTGGGGGGTTGTCGGTGGCCAAGTCATTAGCTCTTATGCTCAGTTTGACCCTGCTGAACAATACAGGTTTCCCACGGGCACTCTGCTTTCCTCCTGCTTCTTCAACACAAAGGCACTTTGGCGCTGTTTCTGTGGCGACCATTCAACAAATTTCCGAATTTATTTGGAAGAATAATAATAATAATTATTATTTATTTGTTTATACTTTAAACTTAATAATCTTCCTATAAATGTTTTGGATCAGATGGTCATTTCATGTATTAAAGGCTATTGTAGCAATTTGAACCTATCCTTTTTTCATACAGAACATGAATAATGTACACTCTACTGTTTCATACCCCAATCTACATATCAGGTAACATTTACCACTGCTGTCAACATCTTTCATCTATCTTGTAAAGCAATTTCTGACATTCTACCCCTGCATGAATGTCAATTATCAAACTGGACTTCAAGTTTATAGATTGTTGAAGTTGACACTTCACTTTTTGAATACATAATTGGAAAATATACCATGAGAAAATAAGTTCTGAATCATTGAATAGAAATCAATTGGGTCAAAGTTTGGATATCCTATTCTCAGATATAATCAGATACCTGTCATTTCTGTCATTTCAATCAAACTTAGGTCTACAAACTCACCATGCAATGGTAACCTTTCATCAGTCTGTGTGCCAAGTTAACAGATAATTGAATTTAGTCATTCTCCAGTATTTTTGTACATATCATAATGGGCATTAAATTGGCATTACTTTCCCCTGTGTTTCTGTGATATTACTGGCGCTAGTATAATTATATTATTCTCCAATATTTTTCTTCATTCAGCTGGAAAATACTCATGTCCTAGCGACTCATAGTGACAAAGCCCCTTAGATCACTTGTATTTTCCATGACTGGAAGAAGAAAAATATTATTAGTAGGGAGTAACATCTGAATAAACATGCACATGGTGATTATTGTCATTATCCGCTTAGATTTACACAACATATTTTTTGTCCAATTTATTTTTCTTTCATCTCTACTAAGAGACACTTCAAATTTAGTTCACCACAACAGCACAACATAAGATTGCATGCAATTAGGTACATATAAACGTCAGGTTTCATGAAAGATAAATCAGACACCCTGATGTGATCAATACATACCTTTAAAAGATATACCTATCTGCCTTCAGGCAGTCACACATTCCATTTATACATGTCATAGTTATAATTGTTCATATTTTAAGTCGGTTCTTGCTAAGAATTTTACCTAAGGCAAGAATATTAGACATGCGTTGTGAGTCTCAACAGTTATTTCAGATTTACATCTATAGGTTGGTGTTCTCAGTTATTGAAACTCAAAAAGTCTCAAGAAATTCTGCCCAAGGCAGTAAAAATAATATTCTTTGTTCATTAATTGAAGACCCCCAAGTAGATATCATCGATGTAACGTTATTGTATTATATAGGTATCATTCTTTGATACTTCCAAACATAACAAAACAATTCGGTATTATCATGATTGTGATGTGTTTCTCTTCATTAATTTCACTTTGCAATGTCAAAAACATGTTCAATCACATAGAACTATGAACTCATCGACCTCTCACCAGGTACACTTCTGATATGATATCTAACATCATGCCATGATTGTTTTCGGTCCCATGCAGAATTTCAAAAGAAAAACTCATCAAATTGTCTGTTACCAAGACTCTGTGTGCATACTCAATTACCATTATCACATGCTGTGTCAATGCAGGTTTGTTCCTGAATACAATTAAATGTATATGCTTCAAGTAAATGTGTGTCTATATTCTATCCTTAACTGTAGAATGTGTCTCAAGGACTATTTTCCATTATAATCAAGTCTTGACCTCCAAACTTAACCATTAGAAAGCTATTAGAACAATGTTCGTAGTCCGTAAAAGAAATGGGGGGGGGGGGGGGGGGGAGGTCACCGTCTTGTTTTCAAGGAAGTCAATACTCTAATGGTTTCCCATTGAGTTAACAGAGTATTTGGTAGCCATATATTGGATTCTAAAAAATGGCTATTTTTTGATGGCTCTGTCTATCTGGCTGTGCATCCATGTGTCCATCCATCTGTAATATGTCATTTCTCTGACATGCGATAGCCAATTTCAATCAAACCAGGCACAAAGGTTACATGATAATGGAACATATGAACATCACTTTGTTTTGCAACACATGCAAATTGCAACACATGCAAATTGCAACACATGCAAATGATGGCCATCTAATGTAGTTAAAAATCAACAGTTACCACATACCTCAAATATTATATACAAACATGTAGAGACTCAATTCAAGTGTCTACCCCAACATTTCATGTGCAAGCTTTCTTTGAAGACATTGACTTTTGATCCTGACCTTTAGGGTCAATTATCAAAGTCAAGCTATTTCTTGCATATCACAGACTCTAGTATTTATTTGTTACTACCAGTTTTGTTCACGTACTTAAAGGTCTGTGTCTTCTATGAAGACTTGTAGCTTTATAATATCATTCTAAGTGTAGCGTAAATTAACTGAAACTCATTTTCTTTTCAGTATACCATCCAATAAATCATACATCAAGGACTATATCAATCAGTATGGAGACAGGAAGTATCTCATATTAGCCACCAAGTAGATAATATTGATTGTCCTTGGCAATACAGTCTCCTCCAAATTGACTCGATGACTTTAAAATTTAGTGAAAGCGCTATAAAAATATGTCAATATTGTAGATGTGATCATTTGTGAGCAATTGGTACTGCAGTTTTTCATTTTTAGTGGATACAGTTCAGTATAATTGTAAATTGAAATTTATATTTCCATATTCATCTCACAGACATTATTTCAGCTTGAAAGGGTTGTACTAGCTGTAACTGCACCATTTAAAAAAAAAACTAAAAAAAAAAAACTTGGACATAATGACTTTCTTGTAGTATTGTACACCTTGAACAGTATTGAATCACCTGTGGCTAAACATGTTTGTCAAATGTACACATGATATGTTACAATAAATCCCATCAAATTGATTTTTGGGTCCATCTGTAAAATCAGCACCACAACACAAACACAATTTCAACCTGTTACTGTACTGTTTTCAGTGATTATATTGTTGCTTGTCTAATCACAAAATATATGCTTCAAGTGAGTAGTTACATGTCTACAGCTGACTGCATTATTTTTCGGCAAAGCAGAAGGCTAACCCTAATATTTGTCAATGATATATCAAAAGTTAGTCCAAATACACACTATAGGTTGTACAAGTAAAAATTTCAACTCTGAGTCATAAAAAATATTTGAAAACAAATCCCAAGTTTTAGTTGACAACTGTGATGATACGTTGATGACATATCATTGAACTTTATGATTTGTTTTCAAAGTATTGTTTGACTATGAGCAACAATTTCTATTTGTAACTGTGAATCCCATGAACATGAATGTTCTGAATCATTCTTGCATAAAGTAAGTTGTCACGAAATGCATAATTGTAGATTTGTTAGAGTGCAATGTCCTTGATACATTGTAAATGAGGCTGTGCCATTTGTTGGTTAAAGTTAATTGTAATTCTCATGCATGCAGTACTTTAGTTGTTATTTTGATAGCATATGTAGCTAGGCAGCAGGTGTGTATGACAGTGATAAACACATTCACCTTTAAGGCAGAGCTGATGGATTGATAAATCAACCTTCAAACAAATACATGCATACTGTGGTGTGTCGGTAATGTTAGTTGTTTTAACTAAGTCAAACTGAGGAATCACAGAGTCATGAAACTTTTAAGACTCCCAGTGGCAATGTAGTTAAAGCTTATGGATGCTTAGAGGTTATGGGTTCACATCCCACTGTAAAGTGCGTGGGATTTTGTGTGACAAACATAAAGCTAGGGTGACTTTTACTGTATTACAAAGATATAACATGGATCTCACCACACTCTGCAAAATTTTGCAAAGAAGTCATGTGAACACAAAGTAATGACTTGAGCAGTGAGAGATAATCACTCACATGGCGCCTACAGGTGTTGTTCATTGCCTTGGCCTGAGTGACTCCTGAAATGTGACTGCATAGACTATAACTGGGAAAGTATTAATGTAAGAAACCCCAATAATGTTATATAAAGCTGGCAATATAGTCTTTTTAAGATGTCACAAAATTTAAAGTAATATCTAAAAATATGGAATCTGTACTCCATGTCATGACAACGCACGTCTATGTCATGGCAGCATGTGTGTACACCATTGGTTCTGCTGTGTTTGAAATATAAAAATGTCAAAATGCTTAAAATTCCCTTTACTTTCCTTATTTCTTTTTATATTACTAGCGATGACTTTTTTATTATTCCACAATATTTTCCTTCATTCAGTCAGAAAATCCTATTGACCTATTGGTTGTCACTACTCGTCTAGCAACTTGTAGTGACAATGGCCCCTTAGATCACTTGTATTGTCCTTCCCTGAATGAAGAAAAATATTGGGACTAATATCTAATTATAACATGCAGTGTACACTGTAGGATGGGCATAATGTATGTACACTGTGTACTGTATCTTACAGCTCACTACATGGTTTATGAATGCCGATGAATTTCCATTTGAAAATTCTAACCCTGCTATCTGTTATCAATCTTCCAGGGCTCATTCATGCCAACATTCTGGATGTAATCAAAACGTTTCCTAGAGGCAAGCACTTTACATTATCAATATTAGTAAAAGGATCTTAGCAGTCATTTATCAAAATATACCATTCCAAGGGAATGTTTCACTCCAAAAATATAGTTAGTGAATTTTAAGGTTAAAACTAATACTATTACTTGCCTAATGGTTATGTTCTGTATTGTATTTGTATTGCTCTGTATATAGAATTGCCAAATGTATTAGGTATGTTTCTTTTTCCTTGATAACGCTATCCCAAATACAATTAGTTTTTAGGGAAAGTGTATAGGAATAAGTATTGACAAAGCTTGTAGTATTAATACTTGCACTATTGTCAACACTTAGTTTTATGAGAGGCTAATTTATATTAGCAATTTGAGTTACTGGGTTTTCTGTGTGTGTTTTAAAAAAAAAATCTTTAGTACTTTGGTAATTGAGGATGATCCATTAATCTCTATGTTTCTTATCATAAAACCTACAAAATGATGTATTGGTCATTTGATTTTATTAGAGGAAAATGACAATACCAAGTAGAAGGTTGGTGACAGTAGCTCGCTATATGTTAACAAGTGTAGTGACTTGAAATTGCTTCCAACTAATGACAGTAGCTAGTAATATTATGTTAACAAGTGAAGTGAGTTAAAGTTGCTGCCTACTGAGCCGTGTCTACATCACTGCAACTAACAAGGAAAGATCGGTCAATGAAACAAAATAGGAGCTGACTCATTCTTTATGAAAGTCTCACTCATCTGTGATGTTAAATTTGGTCAGTCTGTAAATTATCTTGCCCTAGACACAATGTCTGTTATGCCAAATTACTTGTGACAGATCAAATGAATCAATGAACAGAAGAAGTTGACTGGATTCAACTTGATATTGTGTTTTACTGTGAGCTCACCGTGGTGTGAAAAGTAGAACTCATATCGTATCATAAAAATCAAAATAATGCTTGGAGCTCGGTTTTCTAAGGTATCTGATTAACATGAGAGTTGCATGAGGTCAGAAGAATGAAGAAAAACACAGGGTAAAGTTGTGTAGAATACAGCTTCAGAGGACTTGAGTTGCTATGTGTCATGTAAAATCATCCATGCATGCTACAGATTGTTTCATCATATAACATAAAAGCATTCATTTCTAGGCAGGTGCTTAGAACTTTTTTTTAAAACTGAGACAGACTTTTGTTGCACCATTCATTCCTTTTCTTTTAATGCAAATATATTTTAGATAAATCATATTTTAATCATGTCTAACATTAAAAATTGCATTCCAGACTTTTTTCTTGTCACCAACAGCTTTATGTGATTAAGTACAGATTAGCATGTATTCTGTTATTGGATACTACTGTATGAAATGTGTTTACGCTAAGATTGCAGTTCATAAATTTTTTGTATGCATTTTCACAAACAGGTTGTAAATTGTCAAATGACTTGTATTGTAAAGATTTCTTAAGTAATATCAAGAAATCGGTAAAAAAATCACCCATAAGTAATATCTCAAATTTCCCAACAGTAACAATGAGTGATGTACATTCAGGAGTCATTTTAATTTTTGAATGTACATTTCCACATTACCCAAACTTACTTCAATTATATGACCAGAGTTCTTTTTGCTAACCACCATTTCAAATTTTTGAAATTGAGGACCATAATGGAAAGCTCTTTGAGCACAGAGTGGGAAAGCACTATGTAAAAACTAACATTATTAATATTATTATTGTTATTATTATTATTATTATCATTATTAATATTATTATTGTTATTATTATTATTATTAAATAAGCATTAATCAATTTCTTATATCCTCGGCAGTACTTTTATATTTATTTTTACTGTATTCTATTGCCAAATAAATAGATGTAAATATAAATAGCTTTTGAGACACTCTGATTATGTTACAGTCAGATAATGTGAGAGAATCATGTAAGTTCATCCTTTCCATCAAACATGAAGAGAGTGATTACAAGAAACAGTTTCTCTCAAATGTTAGCTTTACAACACACACTATAAGGGAAGTATTGGCCACATAGACCAATCTACAATCAACCAGCATCACACCTAATATATCAAGTGCCATGTTGGATTAAAATGTGGAATCGATGTAAAAACTTTTGAGTTGTCTGATGGAGCTATAGAAAATAGTTGGCTCTGAACATAAACAGGTCCATGTTATTAGATGTAGGAAAACTAGGATTAAAATTTGAGCATGTAAATAGCTTTAGAAAAAGAAGGTCAAAATATTTGTCAAGAGATCTTCAGTCTGAAATGTCATGTAATTCCTGACAGGAATGAATACGGTAATGATACTTATTATTGGGCATCCAAATTACATATTTCCTGTGTTAAAGTGATCCTGTCCAGAAGGTGACTATGTTACAGCATTTACACATGCGGACATACTTATGTATGTATGTATGTATGTATGTATGTATGTATGTATGTATGTACGAAGGTATGTACATACATATATACATACATACATACATACATACATACACATGCACGCATGCTTTTCATTAGTTTGGTTATATTTCAGTTTATTCCAATTTTAACTTCCATATCATAAAATGGGTAGCAAACTGTACTGATACAAGGTTCAAAGGGGTCAGTTTGATTATCGAAATTGAATGAAATGAAAGGTTTCAACGATCATGCGCTATGTATAACAGCTTATGTATGTATGAAGTAGGTGTTACAATTTAATTAGTTCAAGGAATGGGAGATTAGACCTTGCTTATCAGCAACAAACTAGATCAAGCATGAACTTAGGGAGAAGTACATTCCGGTTAGTAGATTGGTATCAGGACAAAACCCTGCAAGTCATTTAAGTTTGCATTAAGAATGTCCACTCAATATATCTTAAAGCAGGTTTATCAGATCCAGATTTATCAGTTGTCATCACACTATGTTTTGAAAATGTCAATTACGTACAAAGCCATAAGCCATTTGTATCGCTCAGACTAATCAATCACCAGGGAAGTATTGTTGCTTCCTGAGTTGTCGGGAATTTCTTGACCTTCATGTTGGAGTCCCAAGCATCAACAACTGCAAGTTGAAAAGCATGTTCAGCTTTTTATTAGGATTTCATATAATGACTCTAACAAGCCCATTTATCGGTCAGCTAATCTAGTTATAAATCTGCTCAATTGATTATCAAATATTTAGCCATTTTGTTACTAAGTAGAGCAGATTAATTTGTTAACATTGTTAGATTACGAGTTCCAAATCCTTTCACGTCAGCTCCTCTAGCTAATTACGTAGAGGAAAAAGAGTCTACTTGACTTTGATAATTGAAGATGGTAAGATAATTGTGATTGCAGAGGTGGGCAAGAATAAGGAATAGATGACTGATCATTCAATAGACATGAACTTGTGTGCAAGCTAAGGAGTTAAATGTAGCAATTTTAGGTATAGACCCCTTAACTCTGGTATGACTTAATCATTTGGCAATAAGTGGCAGCAGCGCCTTTTTACCATAAGAAATCTAAAGTGTCTGTCATTCAGCTGACGCATGTGTCTTCAAAGTCTTGTGTAATATTAATCAGATGTAGATGTATTAGACAAGATGTAATACATCAGTGTATGATAAATTACAAGGAAAATGAAATTGCCTTGGTATTTCCTTCATGTGACATGACATTTTTTTTTACACATATTGAGACAACTTCAAATCCAAAATAAACAATTATACATGTAGATGAACCTTGCATGGTTCAAATATAGAAGCAGGCAACTTAACATGTTGATTATCAGTAGAAAATAATCAATTTAACCCAATAAAATCATCCAGTCCACATGTAAAATGTAAGATAAAATGTGTTTCATTCATTTTCATATATCGATATGAAGTTGGCAGTGATCCAAATTTAGGCGGAAGTAACATATAAGACTTACTGGCAACTTCCATGAATTGTATTACATTTACAAGTACAATAAAAGCAATTAACAATATGTTCAACAGAAGTTGCCTTTCAAGTCTCATACATCACTTCTGCCAAATTAAAGTTTGAATTGATGACAATTCTGTACTGATAAGTAAAAGTGAATGAAAACAATGCATTTTATCTCATTTAACATCCAACTTTTTATGAAATGTAGTGATTTCACTTAAGTATCCTTCCCCTTTAACCATACATGTATATCAGAAATAATATGAAAGACCCTTAATAATTTGGTGATAGTTTTCTAACTTCACACATACATTTTTCAAGGGAAACTAATGGACATGAAACCTGATATAGAATAGACTGTACAAATAGAGTGGCCAATGCTAGATATCAACAGTATATGCCGTTATTTTTGAAGTTTAAGTTTACTGAAATTTACATATCACAATTTTCTTAAGATATAATCTCGTTCCCCAAAATTCCCATTTGCTGGTGCCTGGTTTAAAGCCGTTACAGTTAATATTGATATTTGTTATCGATAGCACATCGGATATTTAGTCTGTCTTTAATATCACCTGTGTATAACCAATCCAGGTTCTGTAGCCTGCTTTCCCTTTCATGATTAACAATATATTCAATGTGCCAATAGCACGAACCGATTACCGTCCAGTATTCTAACCTAATGACTTCCTGCTTAAGAGCAGCAAAGGAAATTGGAAAAGAATGTGATTAAGACTCTCACTGGTGGTGATAATTTGAATATAATGACCATTTGCTTGAAGACTGAGTGATCCTGTCCACTAGACAGCGTAGCTTTAAGGACTTTTCATTTCTTACAGAATTCCTTGTCGTTTTGCTGTTTGTATAGTGATAACAAGGCTTTGTTTAATAATTCATGCCAGAAATGAATTTTTAATATGATGAATGCTTTAAGGAGTTTTTATTCTTATTGATATTCAACTACAAACATGTAGGTATAATATGACCATTGCCCTTTCATGTTTCCATGTTTACAGTGTCTTTTGTTCCAAATAATACTTTGTCTGTAGAGGATATTGAAAAGTTACTTTGAAGGTGCCATGAAGTCTAGATCGTATATGAATCTATAGAATGTATTAATAATGACTTTTGATATTTATCAAACTTTGACATGCACTAGGAGTGAGTCTTCCTTTTAGCAGCCATACATGTCATGTATTCAAAGGCATACAGTGTTTCTGGAAAGTGCTGGAATTTCAAATCATTCCTGTAAAAGGTCCTTGAAAGTCCATGTATTTCAAACAAGTATTATAAAGTTCTTGCATTTCAAAGCCTTCTCAGAAAGTCCAAGGAAGTCCTGCAGTTTTAAAATGAGGTCCTTTAAAGTTATAAACACATTTCATTTACTACAGAAATCAACTGGAACATCAAATTTATGAAATGATCAGCTGTAGAATTGTGGCCTACCCAGTTGTTCTATACAAATTCTGATTGAGACAAAATACAACATAGCTATCAGTTGGTGAGACCCATCTGTCTGATAATGTACTACATTTATATTTATTGTAATTATTATCTATATTTTTGAACACAAACAAAATTAAAGTAAACAAAAAAGATGTTTTCAAAATAAACCAGTGATTACCACTGAATTGAAAACAAGGTACGTATACCAAAAAAAACATTACAGAAAATCAGTAAAAGTTTATATGAGTTGACCACGAAAACTTTCTAGTGTGTAAGCTGGGATATGTGTACATTCACACTTGCGTGAAAGAATTGTAGTGTGTTTGATACATAGTATGAGTTCATGATAATATCTTAAGAGGATGATAAGATATATCGACTTTCCAGCAAAAGATAGTGAAATTTCATCACGTGATTAATATTTACATAGCCTGTCCACACGTTCATGTCGACATTTCAGATTTTCAGATTAGGTTTGGTCCCAAAATTTCATTAAAACATAAAGGTTAAGATAGGATTCAAAGAAAGATTGATTTTCGGCATGCTTGCATCTGAATTTTGGAAGTGTGATTTAGAACTTAGAATACTATAATTCTAATGCAGTGTCACGTACGTTTGAACAGATTACAAGATCATCAGCTTTCTATGAATACGAATACACAGGAAAGATTATGAAGCTGTCTCTCTGTCAGTGTTGCATGTCAGGAGTAATTACCACTATAATCCTAACATTAATACTTGACCATATACATTAATAATGTATATACTTCATACCACTAGGCATGATCAAAATTGTCAGCTGCTGCCCATGATGAGATCGGCACTTTGAAATACCTTTAAATGGCAATGTATGTAGTCTATCAGTTTCTTTATATTTGATTATTTTGTCACTGGCAGGCCAATTAAGCAAATGACCACACATCCATCAAAGTATAAGATGCCTGCGTGAGAAGAGGAATTGATGAATATGTATGGTTTTGAATTATCTGAAATTATAAGCTTTTAGGTGCATGTTCACTACTTAATTCTAATCAGGTGTGTTTACTAGTACTAATTCACTAAAGGTGAAATGCTTGGTAGTCTGGCACATTAATAAATGCACCACCTGAAATTAAGACGCCATACGTTACGCACTTTAGATTTCAGTCTGGATATAAGTAGGTGAGATTAAGAACGCAGTGTGCATCCATGTATAGTATATTGCAGTGCAGTCTACAGACCTGATCAGGATATTATGAATTGATCGATGTTAATATCCATGGCAAAATTGAGACCAAAGATTGCATGTCACAGGATCTTTCAAGAAAGATGTATTATTCATGCTTAACTTGTTTTAGCACATTGAACTGAACTGAGATTCAGTAGAGCTAGGGTAGGGTAGGGTGGAGTGTCTGTATCTATCTATCTATCTATCTATCTATCTATCTATCTATCTGTCTGTCTGTCTGTCTGTCTGTCTGTCTGTCTGTCTGTCTGTCTGTCTGTCTGTCTGTCTGTCTATCTGTCTATCTGTCTGTCTGTCTGTCTGTTGGTCTGTCTGTCTGTCAGTCTGTGTCTGTCTGTGCATGCGCAAGTAAGTAAGTAAATGAATGGCAATATTAAAAACCACCTATATCTGGTAGGGAGGTTGTAATTACAGGTTGTACTTTAAAAAATTGTTTAAGTTGAAACAAGAGGACCATAAAGGTGTGCAATTTGGGCCAAAAACTTTTATTTTCTGAGAAAATGAATTTAAAAAACTTAACCAGAAATACTGGCAAACATATTGGCCAGATATTGGATGGGGATGTTCCAAGGGATTTGGAGATTATTTATTCAAGGCCAGATAATCTGAAAATCGATGTTTTGATTAACACAGTAAATTGAGTTAATTACTGTATTCTGTTTGGCAATAACACCTCGGGCTCTACGTCTCTAGCATGCCATGGCAGGCTTGAATGTTTCTAAGTTCAGCAATGTTGTCTTTAAAGGCTCAGTTCAGATTAAGATTAAAATTTAGGTGTGTAAAATGTTGTTCAGCGGAGCTAAAAAAAAGAAGAAGTTTGTCTTACAACAAAATAATTATTGTAAATGTATGTAATTCTTAAGGCTCCATTTAAAGATGATGCTACTTCAAGATTTAGAACCAGGGATAGAAACCCTGGTGTTTAATACACTTACAGTTTCTATCAATATATAGTTTTGTATCTTTGGGTTCAATATCTCTCCTGTTCATAATTCGTCAACCGTTCTAGATTACAAGGAAATATTTATGTTTGAATCACTTTTTAATGTAAAAAACAAATCTGCCTGTTGAAGGGCAAGGTACCAAGGTTATACCGCAGAGACTTTCATGATGGATGGAATCATACAAGTCATTAAAAGTGATTATTTCATATCTATACTCCATAATTAGACCATAGCTGTGTGCTGAGATCATGTGTATGCATAATAGCTAATGACAACTGCAATTTATTGCTTAGATCATGTGGATCATTTTATAAGGTATAAAAGATTTGAACTGATCTACAAGTTAGGATTTCATACTGATCCTGTCCATGTCAAAAGTAATGAGGGCTATGAGACTGTTAATAACGCCTATTGACTTTAGATCCCTTCCAGTCCATGCATGCTTTCACTGTCCCAACTGACTTGGCCATGTGACTGTAACTTGTATGGGTTAGAACACTTCCGACCAATGTATGCCTGCACTGTCCCAGTTGACTAGGTCCAGCAGTAAGGCCATGTGACTGTTTGTAACTTTTATAATGTTGAATCCATCACTCATTGAAGCCCAGGAATACCTACATGTAGGACATGCATATAACTGCTCAACATTGGAGCAGCTTGGCTAGAAAATTTCTCAAAATCTTTTCAGAGCATTCCAAGTCTGGACATGGCTATGAGACTGTTCACTAACATATCATCATAAAGTATGGGCTCTTCCATGCATGCTTGCTTCATTATAGGGTAGCTTGGCCAAGTGACTGCCAGTGTTCTTTTAGCCTATAGGGCTTCCTCTTGTGTAGCTGCTTGGAGATTGATTGAGTATTGTGGTCATTAAGTGTCGTAACTCATTATGACCTTTTGCATGCATACCTGTTCAGCATATAAGAAGTAGCAAAATGTAGTTCTTGACCATGTGACTATAACTTGTTATCAGCACCGTGGTCTTCCATGCATGTCACCTGGGATTAGTTGGTTAATAGGTTTTCCCAGGAAAGGCCAATAGGGAGTATTCGTACTCATTGCTAACAACAATCCTGTGTTCTCTGTAAATTCTGCCAATGTTCAGATTAATCCCATGTTGCTGGTACACACTTGGTCAAACATTATCAGTTGAATTCAATTGATGTAGAATATAAGTCAAGTGTATGTATTATTCAAGGTGATGTGGGAATAAGTCCCACTATGTCTGACATGATTTATGATATGTATACTCATTGACGTTTAAGTTAAAGTAGGGCAGTGCATTTTTTTCTCTGTCTATCACAACCTATCTACCTATCCCTGATCTTTATCCAACCATGCAATAAAAATAAATTTGTTGATGTGTTGATATTATTGTTGTTGTTTTGGGATCTTGTTGTTGTTTGTTGTGTACATGTAAATGTTGTTTTTGTGTTGATGTACCTGTTGCATGAATACTATACAATTCCCGAAACGTCAGTAAAGGGTAATGTTTAAAGTTACTTATTTACTGCTATGTGTTCTTAGACAATATGGACAATATAATAAAAGGAGTAACTTAGAGACCAATGTATCCACCAGTCTTGATTCAGAGGGAATTCCTAGATATTATTCCCCATGACAAATCAATTCCTTCATTCAGCTGAAGACAATGATCTTGACATTAGCCTAAAATTATCACTAAAGGTCAAATATGAGTAGAGACAAAACCAATTTCAGATACATCATGAGTATTTTCAAGCTGAATGAACAAAAATTTTGGAGAGAAACTTTTTAAAACTTAAATCTGTGGAAGCTTAATTGAAGAAAACTGGGGGGAAATTTTGGCAGTTTAATATGTCTATTTTATTTTGATCATGATTTTAACTGATGACGTAGATGTGTTGTTATGATATAGAATTACCAGGAATAAATGGCATATTTTCTGTTTGAATGCATTCAAGTTGGTATGTACAATGTACATGGAATAATACTATTATAGTGGCATGCAAGGTTTAAGCTTACTAGACACAAACTAAAACTGCTGTTGTTTGATGTACTAGGTTACACAAGTGGGTAATACATGTAGTTGTACCTCTGTTGTGCATATAATTACCCTGTAATCAAGACAGTGTAAACACTTGAAATCTCCAACATGTACACTGTAAGATCATGGAAGTCATCAGAAATACCACCCTACTGTGAGTACAATAAAACCAATGTTCAATAAAAAGCTTTTATCAACATATCACAACAATAGTTTGAGTTTGTTTCTGTCTTAGTAAACCAAAATCTAGATTGCCACTGTTGTAGAATGAAACCGTCAGCAGAAACAAAATCTTGTATGAAAAAATAATATCCCGTCATTGACTTAAATCTTCAGTTTGTATTGTGAGATGTATGAACTTAAAATATTTATGTATATTTATTTGAAAATGAAAAGTTATTGGAAAGGAAAGTAATTAAAAATTAAAATTTAATTTTTCATTTTAAAAATCATATATGAAATACTTGAAATAGAGTTGCAATATGTTTTAATAATATTCTCTAGAGTATTAAAAGTGACATGTCACACCGTATTTTCTCTTATCTACACTTGTATTTAAATTCACCATGGCCTGGCCGGCTCATGCACAGGAGAAAGACCATAGCTATCTGTAGCTATGACATAGATGTGTGAACAACCATGAAAACGTTGGATATATTGAATATGCACAAAATTATATTCAACCACCATGCACAATGATAAGAATATTCAGCACATAGATTGTAGTGTACTGCCATAGAATGATAATTGAAGTTGAATTTGATGGAATCTGATTTTGTGCAAATTCAATTTATCCAATGTTTTCATGGTTGTTCACACATTTATGTCATGCTAACTTTTGCCGCATACTATGTGATCAGATAGCTATGGTCTCTCTAGTCAGCCAGCACACATCTATGTCATCAGATAGCTATGATCTCTCTAGTCAGCCAGCACACATCTATGTGATCAGATAGCTATGGTCTCTCTAGTCAGCCAGCACACATCTATGTCATCAGATAGCTATGATCTCTCTAGTCAGCCAGCACACATCTACATTTGTATGTCATCAGATAGCTATGGTCTCTCTAGTCAGCCAGCACACATCTATGTCACATCGACTTTTGCTTCACACTATGTCATCAGATACCTATGGCTCTATAGTCAGCCAGAGGCACTCTTTTAATAACACCCTTATACAATGTAGGTATGCTGTAATGAGTGTAATTTTTGTACCAAATAATAACCAATTTTTGACTCAATCTTGACTCAACTATGCAAATTAGGACCACATTATATCATTGTGTATTCATAGGTGTTTGGTACAACAAAGGTATCAGAACCTAAATCTACATATCACATTGCCTGGTGTGTGTGTGCACGGTATTCAATACTTACAATAATAACACCAAGTTTCATTTAGATAAAACCTTGTATATGTAAAGTTCTTCCATATATCCTAAGCAGGGTATTAAAGATTACCATTTTAGGATAAATTTAAGATGGAATATTGATACTGTATTGCTACCTAAAGAGCTTAGTGAACTCTTCCTTGGATGATTTGTAGTATAGATGGGCCTAGATGTTCACTCTATGTACAAGTAAAATCACAAAACCCGAAACAAAGTGTTATAAGGCTGAACAAAACTCTTAACAACTACATGTATTGTTACAGTTTATCATCTGTTGCAACAAATATCTCTGTTCGTAAGATTTTTATTGAGTCAGGTGATGTTTGATGGCAGGTTTTCTGATTTTAAAGGGGCACAAGCTGAGTTTATACGTGTTTAGATGTAATTTTTACTGCATATTTAAAAAGTACTCACATTATTGTACCTAGTGAAAAACAACTTAACCATCACTTGCGATTGACTGAATTCAAACCTGGTATTAAGATATAACTCGTAAACGAACTGATTTGAGTGATACAAAGCAAATAATGTATGAGATTTATTAAATTGTATTGTGTATTAGATTTATTATAAGTACATACATACACACGTATAATGTTTAATTAGAACCAAGCTAAAAAGGCATAAAGTTGAAAAATCTTTAATGAACTGTTTTGGGCCACAGTGAAGCTAACAAAGGGGTTATCAGTGGCTGATTAATTTGACCACTGGCCTCTGACCATTGCAATGGGTTCAAACTCTGGTCTGGGTTTGATTAAATTTCAGTGACAATTAACTGTAAGAAGAGTATCATTCAGGTTGACTGTACTGAACAGCATAGGTTTTCCCTGGGTACTTCACTTTCCTCCTGCATTAATACTAAACACATGAGGGGGTCAGCCCTCTCTCTAGACTTCTTGCAAGACAAGTTTATAAAAACTTAAAGAACTATCCAGCGTAATTAAAGACTATTATTATTATTAAATGGGAAAGATGACATGCTTCTCAATTCTTCATCATTGGACCTGCTCAATTCAGAGTTCCTACACATTAGGACATTCGTGAAAAAAATAAAATGGAAATTTTGAAGAAATGAAAATATACCATCCAGGAACATCACTTATATTTACTATGATGTGACCAATAAAACTTCAAATATTCAAGCAACATGTACAACAATTTGGTAATATAGCAACCCATGTACTTAAACCCTTGTGTAGAAATTGTCGTAATGAATATTTTGAACACTGTTGAACATTTTAATTTTTTTAACATTTTGAAGTTTATATTTTTTTTATTTTTTTTACAATTTGTTCGAGTTTTTATGGTAGAATTTCTTTAAAAATTGTATTTTAAGTGGTTTTCTTTAATGATAGACATCTTTTATTTAATTTTGCATTGTAAAGTGCCTATTAACATTAAGCTTTATGGCTTTATGCAATTATAGACTAAACTTTCTTCTTTTTGTCTTGATTCTTACAGGTATCATAGCACTGTGTTTTGCACTCTGCTGGTTTCCCTTCCACGTCATCCGACTCCTACCTAATTTGGACATGGAATCATGGCCTCAGTACTTTCGTAGAATCTACGCCAAATATCTGTACCACGTATCATTGGTCCTTTTTTATCTCAGCTCGGCCATCAACCCTATACTGTACAACCTTATGTCAAGACGATTCAGACAAGCCTTCAAGAAAACACTCTGTCCACGTTTGTCAGAGAAACCCAATGAGTTAACTAATGGTCATAGCTTGGCCTCTAGGACCACTTCTTTGTGAAGGAACCTAAGGTATCATTTTTGTACATCTTCCATATTGACACATTGTATCAAGACCCCCTAGCTCAATAGATATAGGTGATCCTCATGAACTATGCAATTCATTGTACACACCATGGAAACTGTTGAAAGACATATTTTGCTCATAATTTAAGTTAACAGTTTCTTTTGATAAAACTTTGTAATCTGTGGAATGAAAACTAAAAACTTAATGACATTTGGAAGCAATAAGACATTGCCAGCAGTATTACAATTATTTACATCGTAGTATTATGTGATAATGACTGGCAAACCTAGCCTAGGAGGTCTTGCAGTGTACTACACCAAACTCTATCTCAGTCATTATTTCAGTTTATTACCCTGTACTTGGTCATTATTTCAGTTTATTACCCTGTACTCGGTCATTATTTCACTTTATTAATTACCCAGGAGTAGGTCATTATTTTAGTTTATTAGTAACCTGGAGTAGGTCATTATTTCGTTTATTACTCTGTACTCTGTCATTATTTCAGTTTATTAATTACCCAGGAGTAGGTCATTATTTCAGTTTCATATTTCTCTGTACTAGGTCATTATTTCGTTTATTACTCTGTACTCGACCGTTATTTCAGTTTATTAATTCAGTTTATTATTATAATTCCATATTACGTTATTAATCAGATTGTTACCCAGTGCTCAGCCATTATATTTGTTATTACTTTAGTTTATTACTCAGCAGTACATGTAAGTTACTATCTCAGTCACTCATTCAGATTATTACCCCATACTAGGCCATTATGTTAGGTTATTACTCAGTAGTACATGTAAGTTACTATCTCAGTCACTCATTCAGATTGTTACCCCATACTAGGTCATTATTTTAGGTTATTACTCAGTAGTACATGTAAGTTACTATCTCAGTCACTCATTCAGATTATTACCCCATACTAGGTCATTATTTTAGGTTATTACCCAGTAGTAGGTTGTCTAAGTCACTAGTTCAGTTTATTTCCCCATATTGGGTCATTATTACTGTTAGTAACAGTTTTTTGCCCAATACTCAGCCATTATGTCAGTCAGTTAGTCATTAATTTAATTCATCAACCTGTGTGTCATCAGATTTTTTCCATTATTTTAATTTCTAACTCACTATATCAGTGTATTACCTATAACTATCACAGTCATTGAGGTAATATTGCCTTGCGTTTAGAGGCCACTTCTGATCATAAATGCTGTGAGACTTGAGCGAATCATACTCTGCTTAGGAAAGAGAGAGGCGGCCTCAAAACTGATGTTTCTTTAGAAATTTCAATTCTGATAGTGACAAAATTTGTGCATTAGTGAAAAGAATGCTGCAAGTTAATGGGTAAGCAGTGTCATTCCAAATATTGCCTTCGCTCTTTAAAAATAATATTTTTATTTTCAAAAAATATCAATTTACAAAATGTAGTTTTGTCATCTGTAACTTTCTTTGGACTATATGTGATGTTTGATTTGTAGTTGAGTCCCTGATATTATCAGAGGATGTACCAGCTGTCTTCGATCAAATCAGTCTTTATACACACACATGAAATAGTACACCGCCACCATGACCTCGTGTAATGATGTATGGTGCAAATATCACCATCTCATAATAATTGAAGCTAAGTATAGGGGAGGGCAACTAGTGTGTCAATTTGACCCCTATTAGCTTACATGTATAGTGCAAATAGTATAAACATCACCACTTAACAATGAAAAAAATCATGTCAGAATAATTAAAGCTAGGTATTGGGGAGGGCAAAATGTGTGGATTTTAACCTATTAGGTTACATGAAATATTAAATATCACAACTTACGATGGAGATCATCACATTGTAAATACAAACTATATAAGTAGGAGAAGACAGAGTATAATTTTTGTCTCACCTACACTTGAATTTGATCCTTATTAGGTTCTATAATTTAAATATAAGTATCACGACTGACGAGAAGAGAAATCTTGGAATAATTTAAACTAAGTACATTGTGTATAGGGGAGGGCAGAATGTGGTCTCTTGTTTATTTATATACATGAATATGATCCCTATTAGGTAGGTTACATGTATGTATAGTGCAAATGTCACCATCTTGCTATTGAATTGAATCTAAGTATTTTGGGAGGGCAGAATGTGTTTTGTGTCTCTATTCAAACACACGAACTTGATCCCAGTTGTGTTTTCTGTAGAGTGCAATTTATACTACATGTATCATATGGTCTCAGGATAATTGAAGCTAAGTACAGGAAGGGTAAGGTATATTCCCTGTTGGGGGTATTAGGTTACTTGTACAGTGCAAATATACTACTATTTATGGTGAAGATCACCACATGATTACAGTTCAGTACAACAGACAAATTGCAGTTTGTGACTCTAAAAAAATATAACATTGCTTTGCTATACTGATTTTTCTTCTTCAAAATATTAAAATAAATTGAAGTCATGAACAAGACTGACCTTTTGCAGTTGAAAGCTCTCACTGAGGGTTATCAAAAGTATGTTGTGTTTATTGGTTGAAATATTAATACTCACCAAAATGAATTGTTCCAAATGTCTCTGGACATGGTTTTATCTTCAACTGTTACTTGAATTCTGCAGTGATAGTTGCATTGCAACACCAATCACTACAAACTTACAAAGTCAGTGGTATGTAATATGAAATTGAAAGAAATATTTATCAGTATTGCAGTAACAAATTATTTGAAGCCAAAATTCTGACATTTATGCATAAATCGTAATTGTTTCTAAAGCTTCCCTCCAAAATATTTTTTAGATATGCCAACAAATTTCAAAAAGGGTAGAAATTTTTGAAAACAGTACATATCTTGTAAATAAAGTAGTTGAACAAGATTTGCAGATCGCCTGTGAGGGCGCCACTCCTACATTTAAAATGTTGATTTCTAAATATTGATGTTCAGCATACTGACTGTATTGCCACCAATAGTTCATGAAAAGATTTATATACTTACCATTAGAAACTGCCATATTGAAATATTTCAGATAATTTTGCATCAAGACTTGATGACAGCAAAATATGTAGTAAAACTAAATACGGCCAATGTTGCCTCTTTCTAATGCTTTGAGAAGTATTTCTCCAACATTTTTCAACATCTGAGTCATGTCCAACAGCAGGTACAAATATGGCTTATACACAAGTGACAAAACATGGGACTTACAGAGATAAAATCAACTCAGAAACTATTGAATATTTTATTCATTCAAATTTTCAGCTGTTTTTCTTGCTCCGTAGAAGGAATTAATATTTGTCAATGTAAGAAATTGACATTTCTTCATATAAGGAATTGTCATTAATTTTTACCATATTTGGAATTAGGTTTTCTCCATATAAGGAATTCAATTTTCTCCATATATAGGAATTAGATTTTTCCATATAAGGAAAAAACTTTGCTCCATATATGGAATTAACTTTTACAAGTGAGCTGTACATAACGTGATATACAGCTAACCCTTCTGGTCATTTACTTCATAGCTAAGGTTAGTTTTCAGTATCAGGGAAGTCCCTTGATAAAAACAAAGCCGTTTTAATTATTGAATTACTCTTGATCTGTCTGAGATACCTGGAGGTTTTTTGAAGGGACATTGATTTTCAAACAGATATCAAGTCATTTGCATGCATGAATTGATCAGTGATACCCATAAGACTTACCTGGAATTGCAACATAATATTTAGGCTTTACTTGACTTTAAAGGTTAATTTAAGCGTCTGTTATGTATTCAGTTTCTGAAATGTGTTAAAAGCAGGGAATACGCCTAAAAGGTTGAATCTTTGAATGTAATGAAGTTGTAGTCACTAGTCTAGAGTAGCTGGCTTGGAATTTACATGTTGCACTTTCAAGCTAGTTGTTTCTGAATGGCTAAAATCCTAGGGCAAGATTTGAACCACGATTGTACCCCAGTCAACCCAGCTGTATAATTGGGGACCTGGTAGGATAGAGGTTGCAACGTGAATGCTTTAATCCTATGTGTACCCCAGTCAACCCAGCTGTATAATTAGGGACCTGGTAGGATAGAGGTTGCAATGTGAATACTTTAATCCTATGTGCTTATAAAGGCTGCAATGGATTGTATGATCCGTGCCAGAGGTAATTTTGTAAATCACTTTGAGCACAGAGTAGGTAATAAGTGCTATATAAAAACTAACATGATTATTATGTAAATAGCCATTCTCTATATTCAAATAAACAATAAAATATTTATCAAAGTTAAGCACATCTCTAACATATTTACATAAAATATAAAGGTGAAACTAATTGCTCTAACATTCATTAATTGAAATATTTTAAAGGATGGAAAAAGATGATTATTTAAAAAAAATTACTTTTAATCAAATTTTGAACTGTACTGCATTATAAGCCCCCACCCCCACCCTCATTTTCTTTACGTCAAACCGTAAAATTGCTTTACCTCATCAACATGCACATTGTTATATGTTCTTGTTATTCTACTAAGAATCATGTAACTAGAAGGCCTTATCATTTAACTGTAGACTAATGAGACCCCTTATCTCTCTCATTATTTCCCCTCAGCTAAATGAAGAAAGATGTTGCAAATAGTAATTATGAAAAAGATATGTGTAGGTTGTTGAGAAAAAAGTTTGAACCCTAGTAAACTTCTCAATATCTAAGAAATGTGAATAATTGGTAGTAAAATGTCTGCGTTAAGTTTATCCTCATACATGACCTACAGTGTTGAGCCGATATTGAGTATATATTTTTCATTTTCTGAGTCTATTTTACGGCCAACTTAATTTCTAGATTTGCTGGTAAGAGCTATTAAATGGAGACTTACAGAATGATTAAGAGATAATCGTCTTTACCTCATGGCTGAATTACGTTGCTTGTACACTGAATACAAGGACATATAGATGACTTGAGTTTCTCTATATGAATCCCATTTTTACATATCCCTACACTTTCCATGTGAGCCGTGGGATTGAAAGTATTGTCTGCCGACTTGTATTAAAGCTTTCTCTTCTTTCAAGATGCATCAATTTCAGGTTCCTTTGTGATATGCACGTTTAATAGTGGATCAGTTTTCATACGGCTCAGCTTTGACAGATTGGGAATAAAATATGGAAGATTTGTAAATTGAATTTGGAGAAGCATAATAGTGATCCTGTAATGTGTTATTCAGCAATCTGCTTCTCAGGGATGAAAAGGCGGCCTTGAAAACTAACCGCTACAAATGATGGTAGTATGCATGTACGTATATATATCGATATGCTTTAGCTGGCTGTAAATACTCCCTACAAATGGGTTTGTTAAACCATTTCTATTTTGACGTACATCTATTCAGATTTGTGCTGCAAATATGATTCGGATCCTATTTCTCCCCTCCCTGAAAACACTGCTGCTGTGTCTATAGATACATGTTCTGTAAACCTTGAAAATTTTGCTATTCTACAGTCATCTGCTGTTCTCAAAGACTAATTTTCACTATTACCAGACAGGTAAATTGTGTTCATGTACAAGAAGGCATTTTTATATAGTTACTACTTTCTTGTGTTTATGTTTTCCAGTGAAAAAAACGAAAATAAGTCTTTAGCCAAAATGTCCAGGTTTTAGTATACTGTAGCTAGAGCCAGTGGATGTTGTTTGCATAGCCTGTACAAATACTATCAATTTAAGGTTTGTTTTCGTAGACAAAACTATAAGCACTCACGTATTGTACTGTGTATTGTGTACAGTATATAACATATATATCACTTACCAGGTTTGTTC
Source organism: Glandiceps talaboti (assembly GCF_964340395.1). Lineage (NCBI taxonomy): Eukaryota > Metazoa > Hemichordata > Enteropneusta > Spengelidae > Glandiceps > Glandiceps talaboti. Next base: position 20,078,822 of record NC_135561.1, on the reverse strand, counting down.
CACATGTCGTTACCTTGTATTCTATTTCTGAGTCTATAACTTTTACTCAAAAGTGGCCAAAGGAAATATTTATAAAGCAAGAGATATAGATGATGGGTTGATATTGAAAAAGTGGTTCCATTAAAGGAACATCACTCCAGGAAATAGATGTATTTTCATAAAGTTTGGGTTCTGGCTCAGTCATTTCATGATTTTACATCACATAAGTTTCATACAATAGCCAAGAAACACCAAATAATACAATTTTCACCTCTGTTGATAAAATTAGACAATAAGCCCTTTATAGGAGTCATGAATATTCAGTGTGCATCTAACACAAATGTGTCTGCTACATCCCATTGAACCATTGTGAGAACAGTATGAAAGGTAAACTATAATTTCAATTTGGTGTATTTTGGCAATCGCATATGTGACATAAAATCAAGAATTGACTTTCAGGACACGAGGTTTATGAAAATATTTTGTATCATGGAGTGGTGCTCACATTTAAATTGATAGAAAAAATCACTAGAGATAAAATCAAACTTTGCCTTTCCCACTTTCTTTAAAACACGAGTTCTTTATTGTAGGTTAGTAAATTGATCAACTACGTATACATACATGACTTGCTAGTAGCTAGATGTCGTTTATTAGTACAGGTATCATACATCAATTGCTAGTAGCTAGATGTCGTTTATTAGTACAGGTATCATACATCAATTGCTAGTAACTAGATGTCGTTTAGTACAAGTATCATACATCAATTGCTAGTAGATAGATGTCGTTTAGTACAGGTATCATACATCAATTGCTAGTAGCTAGATGTCGTTTATTAGTACAGGTATCATACATCAATTGCTAGTAGCTAGATGTCGTTTAGTACAAGTATCATACATCAATTGCTAGTAGCTAGATGTCATTTAGTACAGGTATCATACATCAATTGCTAGTAGCTAGATGTCGTTTAGTACAGGTATCATACATCGTCGGGATTACATAAACATGCAGTCCAATTTTCACGCAATGAGAGTCACTAGTGAGTGTAAGCTCACTTTAATTTTCATGCATGAATGTTTTCTATATTTGCTCTGCTTCACAGATCACACAGTTATATCTTACATGTATATCACGCAACACTAAGGTTCAATAGCTTGTCTTGTTATTATAGTAATGATATGGGGCATTTATATTTCGCCTATTTTCCACAAGCGTAGCTCAAGGCACAGTTGCACATTCAATTATTACAACCCCTGGCACTGACTTACTGGGACTGTATGCTTTATACTTCCTCAACTCCCAGGGAATGTACAAGAATTCCATTCCGGCTTCTGTAAGGGCATAGGATGAAATCCTTCACATATCAAACTCTATCCTACCAGGTTCCCATTTATATAATTCGTTTGTAATGGGATGCATTGGTGGTTCAAATCTTGCCCAAGACTTTAGTCATACAGAATACTAGATTATGTTCTTTTTAATTATGATGACGGTGCATATGAGTATGATTGTGTATGTTGTTTTTTCCAATGGTTCTAAAGTAACAAAACAGTGGCGGTAAAATAACAGAAGTCATCCAAATTAATGACTATATTACATAAACAAATAGGTTTGAAATCAAATGAACTGATTTCCGAAAAACTTACCTTTATTTACACTACACCTAGTCTTTCAGAAACTTTTTTTTTCAAATGTACCCATTCCCTCAAGTTCTGTTGCCATTAACGTGATTGATCTATTGCTAGCCTAATGTAGTTGGTGTTTTGTTTATCTTACAAACCAAAACAAGTATGCCGCTGTAAGGATGACCAGTGCACATATTCTTGCAATTCAATATCATTACGTTTCAGCTCAGGATAATAAATACTGAATTCTGCTGGTTGTATGAGATACTGCTGCAGTAAAGAGAGCTGTTATGTGGTGTTACAATGACATCATACATTTACCATAGTATCACATTGTTTGTTATTTCATTTCTCCTCCTTGCAACCACTTTTAGCAAACAGACACTTGCACAGTAAGACTTTACTTCTGCTGGCTAAAAAATTGTTAAAACGCATATAAAGTTATGCAAATAGTTTGCTGTTATACCGAATACTATTACATACAATGCACATTTTAATTTTGATAGGTAAATGATGATAAATAATACTGTTGAATGGAACGCATTTCAAAACTTTAAAATTGTTTAGTATTTTTATGTGAAAAACTACTTTTTGTTATTAATATTCTCATTGGATATTTTTTTATAATTGTATAAACTATTGAGCAACTGTTCTTGGTGATGATCAAAGAAAAGAGTGAATAATTATCAATTTCGTTTACAATAATATACAGGGTATTGCTTTCAAAAAGTCTTAAATTGCTTATTCAAGTCGTTTTTCACAAAAAATTACGAAAGAATTGACGTGTCTGAAGTCCTGAACTGTGTTCAATTGTAGTGTGTATTTTGGCTGTCAACGCTACATTGTTCCTGGTTGTTTTGAAATCACAAAGAAATTTTTGGATACACCATCTTTCTTTCAAGGAAACCAACAATAATCTGTTTAATTCAAATAATTTAATTTTGATATTTTGTTCGGTTACCCCTGATTTTTTAAATTTTATAAACTGAACTCGGTTTTTGAGTTTAACAAAATAACAGCAAAATATTTGCAGTACTTTAATTTCCCAAGGCGCATGCTTATATTAAGTATGTACAATGCATATTTTATTTTTAACTTCCTTTATTTTGTTCTGTTCTGCACATCCACACAGTTGTTGCTATTGAGTTCAAGGCCTGCTGCACAATATCAACAAAGTTGGTGACAGAGTGCTGCAATTAATGGAGATGGTACTGTGATTGGTATGACAGCTAGACGACAGAGGTGACATTACAGTGGGATAAGGCATTGATAGCAATTGGAATGGAGCAGTTTATCTCAACGAGGATGTGATCAAATTCTGCTCACATACATGTATAACGTACTTGATGCGTTATAATGCTGCAACACTTAGTGAAATTCTGCAAAACTTCAATTTAATGACAGATTTTTTGCTAAACTTAGTAGAAATATTTGTCCACAGAGTTCTACTACAGAATTTTTGCTAAACTTAATAGTAGAAGAGTTTAGAGTTCTACTTGACAATTTTCTCAAAATTTATTGATCTTTTTTTGTCTGCAGACTATAACTTGAAAAGAGAACAGTATGTAAATGTAGAGTAGTTTTCTCCAAATTGCTCAAATCAGAATTTTCCTAGACTTTATTGGTATCTCTGTATATAGAACAGTCTATAAAACTTAGTGTACTTTCCCCAAAGTGTAAAAAATCCAGTCAAAAGATTTCTCCAAATTTATGATAATTTCACCAGTCGACTGCTACTTAACAAGAGAACAAAACTTAAAGAAATATTCTCCGAAGAGTTGAAATCCTCGACACAATTTTTCCAAAATTTCATTGATATTTTCTTCAAAGATTTCTACTTGAAAGAGAACAAACTTCAAACTTAAATGACAAATATGAATCCTTTCCATAAACTGTATTTCAAAATTTAGCATTTTCCATAAGTGTAATTTTCTCTATTTCAATTTAATGACAGAATTGAATGCATTTTCGCACACAAAAACCACTAAATAGAGTTATTTCTATCTGTGATTTAATTCTTCACAACAAAGCTTTCCCTAGAAAATGAATTGATAACTTTATAATCAAGTCATTTTTATGAGTATAAAAAGGGAAAATTTCTCAGTTTTCAACATTTACCAATTAGTAAATCATTAGTAACTGTTAACTCTGCACTGAATTTTATAGTTCTTTCTGCCTACTTTCACATACTCCAAAAATTCGCTACACTCCTAGTAATATCCCATAATATTTTTGAGCAAAAAAAAAGATACAATAACCTGGCCGATAATCTCCTCCTTGTAAAGGCATCTTCTGTTCTCTTTTTTTCTTCTTGTAATTTCACAGTTATACTTACATTGTTACTTACCACCATATCAAAATTAATGTGTTCGTCTTGTATTCAGAATTAGAATCTTTTCATAACTTTCCACCATGTCCAAATCTTTTCTACAACTTTTCATACCATTATCATGCTCCATTCCATTCGCTGTCAATTCTCACTGCAATGTCTTAGATGCTAACATACTGACTTCATTCATATCACAGTCTTTATTTTTCTAAATGTTGCATGTGTTTGTCTTTAACACATTTCACTATATTCTGTGTCTATTCACTCTAACCATCTCTTGGAGTTTTCTGTCAGCTACAAGATTCACCACACATTCACCTTTCCAAAACAAACTGAAGACTGAAGCTCCATCTCAGCATTACAACACATAACAGCATGTGCCACATTAATAGTCTCTAGCTGCTAACCCTCAAAATTCTGCTAACTTTAACAGCGACCACAGGTTCACATAGTGCCAATGGTGCTGTCAAGGTCTTTCACCAGGTGGTACTGTCATCGTCTGCTTTTGTTCAGCAACTTCCCGATTGCAGATCCTAATCTTGTGACAAGACAAGCGCCATATTTAGGAATCTGAGAAATACTGTATATATACTCCCGGGTACAGATCCAAGGTGTTAATACAAGACTAGTGCCACATTTAGGAATCTAAGAAATACTATTAAAGTTTGAACCTATACATTTCTTTGTTTCTTACTTTTAATGTCTTTAAACGCTTTGTCAATGGTCTACAATTAATGTATTTTAAAAACCCAGGAAGAAAGAAGAAAAGTGTCTACTGTGTATGTACATGTCTGTGATGTCTTCACTTCATAATTATATTTTTAACAGTCTAAGATATCTTTATTGATAATTAAATACAGAAGGACAAAGTATGAACCATTTTATTTGTGATTCCAACCCAATACAAGTATGAGCTATAGTGTCACCATTTCACCATCAGTGACACTAAATTTGACTTGATCTGGATATTTCTTTTTTAAATGATCAGATTCCATAAATACATAGGATAGGTCATTCTGGAATCAGAAATAGTAGGGTTACTCTTATTTATACTATAACCCGCTTACATATTTTTGCTACTAGAAAATTCTGCAATTTTACAGTCTCTCAAACAGCTAGGTTCACAAAGACTAATGTTTACTAGTTTAATACCAGACTGGGTCATTGTGTTCATGTACAAGATCACTTGGTCACTACTTTTTTGTGCGTTTTTGGTTTCCAGTAAAATAAGCAAACTTAAGTCTTTATTGATAATTTCCAGGTGTAAAGTAGCTCCTGGTCTAACACTTTGTGCTTGGACTATAATACAGTTTACTTGTAAGTGTTGCTTCTAGAGATGCTGCAAAATACAGACATGATACATATTGATGGCTGAATCACAAGGTTTTGTCGACATGATTCAGAATTTACAAGACCAATTTTGAGATCTGCTATTACTATAGTTGTTAACTATTTAAAACAGACATGATCCAATTTCATTAAATTCAAGTCTAATAGTAACTATTTGTGATAAATCAGCCACAGCTGCCTACATTAATACTGTAACTGTATTCTAGCAAATGTCTCTATCTTTTGACCTAAACACCTTTTATGCAATTCAATACATGTACCAGTCTCAGACTTAAACAACGGTTTCTATTTTTAGTTGGATTTCTCCTCCAGGTATGCATAATGATGTGTATAAGATACATTCAGTCTTTGAACTAAACACTCTTCATAGTGTACATGTACGTGTCTGTGTGATCTACCAAAGACGCTTTCGTTTCAAATGACTTCAATCACGACATAATTCTGCAACCTGAAACCTGTAGTTTCTATACAAGACAGTATGCTTATTATTCAGTAATACCTTCAAGTCGTTACTTGTATGTTGCATTCAATTCCAATGCAGGTCAGTAAAGCAAGCATTCATAGTTCTATTATGGGATATAGTTACCCCCTACAAACTATTATGAGATAGTTACCCCCTACCAAACTCCCCCACTGTGACAATTTATGATATGATTCAGATCTTTGATGAAACTCATACCATTCATTCATACTTGTACAGCATAGTACAGTAGAGTGTAAATTCGCAACATTTTATTTTGATCACCATATGATGTTATTTCTCCAGCAAGCAACTATAAGTCTAGCACTTTCTTTCATATAATTTTAATAAATTAATCCATCATTTGTCGTCCAAACACCGCAAAGTCACAGAACAAATCAAGACCTAGATCTAACTTTACTGCCTACCTTCTGCTGTTCAAAACATTACACTGCATGCAATGTGTAGAGATGGATAGACAATAAAGACATCAACATATTACAATGCATTCATTACAAAATAAACAGTGTAGGATATCTTGAATCATAAATATTGATTCTGCATTATACTTACTACAACATGTACTGATATGATAAATACATCAGTCTTTGTTACGATGAATCTGTAATATGTAAACAGTTATGAATATTGGTTCTGTTGCCGTGTAAAACAGTAAAGATATAAATGAAATATCTGGTATTTTATTTGTTTATAACAATTTGGATGTTTAGCATGGAAACATACTACGGTTAGGTTGTCAAGTAGCTCACAATATTTTGGTGAACTTATACTATTTCCACTTTTTGATTGAGGAACAGACATGTTTCAAAAAAATCACTCATCCTTCTTCCAATGTCTAACTGGATTTGATAGAATGATCCCCAGGTTCCCCATCTAAAGATAACGTTAATTGTGTATGATGCATTCATTAATTATGTTAACCAGACTCCTTACAAAGAGAAAACTTACAAAATTAATTAATTGTTTGATATTCTATATTCTTGACTTTATAGTTTAACCCAAAGTCAAAAATTTTCACAGCTGCAATGTTCTTTTGAATCGAACATTGATTTCAATCAATTGAAAGTAAAAAAAAATATCTTTAGTATTTTCCTTGTAGAATATTGAAAGATACATTAATATTTCAAGGGGAAAAAGCAGAAAGTTCCAAAAGGAGATAAATTAGTAATACCCTATATGTCTTTTATTAGTACGTCATGCAGTGTACTTCCAATTACTAGTATACTATTTAAGAGTACTAAAAAATTGCAGATTTCTTTATTTGAAGGAAGTCACTTTATGAGTTCAATAGCCATTTCCTTCAAATATAATTTTAACTATAGGTATGTAACAATTAGCAATGATTGTACAATTGACACTAAAGATCTGTCACCTATCATAAGGCAAGTCATAAAAATCAAGCTTCATAAAGGACAATTGCAAAATGTCACACAAACTCAATAAGGCGACTTAATTTGCTTAGGGGCATGGGGTGCGGTGTGGTATCAGTGTGACTGCTGAACTTCATTTTCGCACTTCTAACGACAATTCGGTGGAAATTGTCACTCCTTCAATGATAACAGCTTCTGTGTTTACTATTGAGATGTTGATAAAGTTGATAAAAATTTACTGCGTTTACAATCATGTTTTTACATTACATCGATCAAAGTGGCATGAGCACTGCAGTTTCATACTTAGTTTACATCATATATGAACATTTGATGTTGCACTTGTGAATGCTCATTTAGAAGGAGGGGAGGGGTTTTTGACATAAACGAACAACGTTTGTTTGGTGCAACATTGTGATATTGCCTAATATAAATTGAAAAGATTGTAAATTACCCCAAGTACATAAATTGAATTTGTGCAGGTTTGGTAAATTTGTTTATTAAGAGTGTAATTTCTTTAAAATATAGAGAAGAATTATTGAGAAAAGAATGTATTCTGTATAATGGAGGAAGAAAGTTATGCGATGTCTGTGCCATCTCAGATTTACAGTAAAGAATTGTTAATTAATAGTATATGTTGTTACAGTTACAGTTTGTCAGAGTAAAAGATTTGGCCAGCTGTGTTCGAAGTTCAACCTATGACACTGGGTTGTCAGTGGTTGATGAGCAGTTATGACACTGGGTTGTCAGCAGTTGAGCAGTTATGACAATGGGTTGTCAGTGGTTGAACAGTTATGACAATGGGTTGTCAGTGGTTGAACAGTTATGACAATGGGTTGTCAGCAGTTGAGCAGTTATGACAATGGGTTGTCAGTGGTTGAACAGTTATGACAATGGGTTGTCAGTGGTCGAGTAGTTATGACAATGGGTTGTCAGTGGTTGAACAGTTATGACAATGGGTTGTCAGTGGTTGAGCAGTTATGACAATGGGTTGTCAGTGGTTGAACAGTTATGACAATGGGTTGTCAGTGGTTGAGCAGTTATGACAATGGGTTGTCAGTGGTTGAACAGTTATGACAATGGGTTGTCAGTGGTTAAGCAGTTTAACTGCCAATAGCTCATACACCTCTGCAGTCTGGGTTTGAACCCACCAAGCATTGACAGGGTTTGATTTCAAAAAATTAACCAGGTCTGTATGTAAGAAGGGTGATGCTCAGTTTGACCCTGCCGAACAATGCAGGTTTTCCTCACGTACTTTTAGTCCAGTTTCCTCCTCAACACATTTGGCACCAAGGCACTACAAATTTTCAAATTGATTTTGATAGATGAATAAACATAATTATTATTATTATTATTATTATTATTATTATTATTATCAATACCATGTACAATGTAGGTAATGATTCTTGTTTATCAAATAATTAAACTTGTATTAAAAATAACACATTGCTGCATTCTTGAACTTTAGATCAGTGAACTTAAAATGTGAAATTTCTTGGTTTTGAAATCTTTAGGGAATAGTAAGATAAAGATATCAAAGGAAGAAATTGGGTGGGGGGGGGGGTGCTCAGACACCCCTCCCTTTCAATAGTTGAACTATGGGTGTTACTGTTAGCCTAAGATATATAAAGTGGTATATATTCATTTAAGAAACTATACAATGTTACAGTAGAAATAGCTACAACTGCAAACAATGTATCCTTTTGATGATAATTCAGACTAAATTCATCATGAGGAAGATTCCTGATCAAAGTTTTGTTGTCATTGTATGGTCATTTTTGTATGCCATCATACTGACAAAAATTTTAACTCAAACTTGCCTAGATATGACACTTTCTATTCTTAGTGTTTTCAAATTTGTCTGGTACTAATTTTTAGGTTATTATAGTTGGTGTAAAGAGGTTTTCTGTTTTATAAATTTGACTTCAATTTGGCACCTGCACTGAGTTTTTTGGTCATCCATACATACAATGTATGTATGCACTAGTTGCTTAAATTGGCTTGTAGTTGTCATAATTGGATAGATCAACAGGTGTTTTAGATTAAGACATGTCAAAGTGGAAAATTGTGTTTAAGGTCTTTTGAAAAGCTGATGTTTTAGGTAAGGCATTTAAATTGTCCCTGAATCTGACCAAAAAGTTGTAACACTTAAGTATATTATCATGCTAAGTTGGTAGTTAAATTAGAGTAGATTGTAGACATAATAGCAGCTAAAAAGCAATGCAAGTTATTATTACACCTTCGTCAATCAACCAGTACTGCCTAGATGATAGCTGGCATTAATTGTCTACTATTAAAGTCATCCGTTCAATATTTCAGGAGTGAATTATTTGTTCCTCCTTCTGTCTTAATAATGGATCGTCATTCCCAGAAGATTTTGCAATCTCCTAAAAAGTATATCAGAAGTCATAAATACTATAGATATTTTAGGTAAGATTTATTATATTCTGCACAGAATTGGTTTGATTATTCACTGTAGTTTTAGTTTAACAATGATTTGTCAATTAGTCAGCTCCAGATTTAGAGAATTTTATTTTGAGAAGTATATTGAGATTATAATGTATCAAGGTTTTGTTCTGTGACATGTTATAAGTAAATGGTCATATCTTTAACATTTTACATTGTTTGTATACAATCCTATCAGTTTGTTTTTAAGTAAAGAGATGGAGACTGAGATAGAGTTATAAGAGTGATATTTTTTGACCAATCAAGGGTTTAAGATGTACAGATATGATACGAGAAGTGGTACTAGTCAAGTTTGTGAATCCATTTAGGAAACTGTGTTGCCTTGCCTTGCCTTGGGAGAAACATTCCATAATAAATATTACTCAAGGTCTACACAGAATGAAGTTTCAACACTTGTTTATTAAACTTGACTATGTTGAATCATACCTTTGAATATGAAGGTTGATTTTATCTTATATATGGCAGTATCTATATGCTAAGTGGTGACAAATTTGAAGTTTGATGAATGATTGGCATTAAAATAAGTGTTGAAACTTTAATTTCTCTAACAGTCATAAGAATCAAGTGTTCTAACTTGAAATGGGCGATAGACAAACTGTGTTTATACAACAACTGTGCGTGCAGTGAAAGATTCAAGAGTCACCAAATGTATTTTATGTATTATGAATATGTTCACACATCAGGTCACGCACGCACGCACACACACACACACACATACATACATACATACATACATACATACATACATACATACATACAAACATATGGACACACACACATACACTTATAAACCAATTGGGAACACTGTTACAGACCATGCTTCCAACAAGGGCAAATAAGTCACTGTTTGAAAGACAAACATTGCAAATATGACAATTGCACTGTAGACAGGCTATGACTATGATCTTTTGAGTCAATCTATATATAACTGCAAATATTATCTCTTTTATTGCTGGGTCAATATGGCTGCATACTTTTAGTTTATACTTTTTTGGAAATGAAAATAGAAGCTTAGGTCTGGAAATTTTAATTATGATATTACATTACACCTTGTATCTTATGAAATCAACATAGAATGCACCTTGGCAGTAGAAAGTTTAAACGTTCGCTGTCACAGGAAACCCATGATAATTGTCTGTTTAGATCTAGAAACAAAATCAGAGATAGTAACAGTTTTTTAAAAAGAAGTCAAAATAATATCAAACTTAAGCCTTTCATCCAATATGGCCACTATATACTCTGTTAATTTAACTCCAGGAAAGTAGAAGATCGTAGGATTTCCATGACAACAAAACAGTGAATCCCCCAAACAACGTTTATCATTTCAAAAGGATCAAGAACAAGCTTTTGCATTTTAAAGTTTGGAAAGATTCTAAAACTTTGATTATCATGGACATTGGTTCCCAAGGTGCATACATAGATAGCATATTGAAGGATACTGGGGGCACAGGTTGCAATATGATAGTTGGGTAGACTCTGCAATCATTTATCAACACAGAGTGTTCTCTTAAATCACTCACCTTAATGTCACTTTAATACTTGTCTCTTTTTCACATTGTTTGAGATACAAGGTTGGGATACACAACACATACATTGGGCCAAGTGTTCTTCAGTATCGCAAAATTGTCTACAGTTGAACTCAATAATCATAAGAAATAAGATGCAGCCATATTGTCTAGCATTGGAGTTAGCACGATCTCCTATTTTATCAAGAACTTTGCAGTCTAGTGTATCATGAACAATGTATTTTGTCTTGCTTGTAAAAAATGTTTGCAATTTCAAGAGGTTATAACTGCATGGAACTCACATTTAGATATTCATTTCTGGTGCACAACATTGCATTCATGTCTTAATTCCCCTACTTTCCTGTAGATTGGGACATCCATTCTATAGAAAACAAAAAGGACAAACCAAATTAAAGGAAAGATAGGGGGTTTCACAAACGGAGTGGGCTAACCATCTGGGCAGGATGTTCATTTAAACTATAAAAAGGGTTTTCATACAATTCATGTAACTTGATTGAGAAGCACAAATTCACATTTATTGGAGACTGTATTGATCATGGTTCCAAGAAGCAATGAGAAGTGAAATATAATGACTTTTAGAACGGTAAATTAGAAAGAAACATGACGATCAAGGTCAATAGTACATGTAGACCAATCAGAAAATTGCAGTTGTTTCTAATTTACCACTTCAGAGTGACTACATTTCTCTGTTTATGAGATTATTGATTTGGTTTTGCTCAACTTTAAATGCACTGAAAATAAGTAATTGACTATAGAATAACATGATTGTACAAATTAACATGATTGTACAAAATGTATTCCAGTTGATATCTCAATTGGGATTCTTTTCAGAAAGTGTCCTTTTGGGCTAACCACTCTAACTTACGGTTTTTTTTGGTACACCCCTTTATTTGTGATGTTCACTTTCTGTAAGTCTTTAGAAGGGTTCACGACAATGAAATGCTTTAAGCTAATATTTTATTCTCTATTTATGAAAAATAACAATAATTTATATATTTTCAAATTACGAATAATGTATTTTTGCTGAATTTTAAACACTTTTTGCCTTTGAATGAAATATAATTCAGAGATCCAGTCTATATTCTTTCTGGCTGGGAAAATTTTTCAGCATTTTTAATGAATTAGTAATTAAGATAGATAGATGGGTAACCTGAAATTAATTGAGAGTGGAAAGTTTGAAATTCAACAGATTTAGAAGAGAAGGACATCATATTGTTTTGCTGAGGTTTAGAACCACAGTAACGATGGAGTAGCAATCTGGTAAGATTTACACTTTCATATATTCACTTGGAATTTGGTGAGGAAATATGTCACAAAACTAGTAGAAACAAATTTCGTGAGAGCCCATGGAGATGGAATACTGGTCAAAGACTTAACTCATTTTTGTACTCATTTCCTGCCAATAGAAAGGAATAGGTTTAATGTAGTCATACATATTTACTTACTGTCATTACCAAAAACAACACAAGAACACTTTCATAGGTTTGATCACGTAAACATTAATTTGTTATTCTTAGCAGTAGAATAGATTGATTGCAAGGTAAGCATGCAAGGTAAGAAAATTGTCCGGCTATTAAGGGTTGAGGTATCTCAAGACCCATCCTCTCAATTGATTTCAGTCAAGGTTAACTGTATATAATTAATGAATAGAAGGGATGGCAGGATTCAACCCCTACCTTTGTTTGGTACACTACTAGTACTAACAGGTGTGACAAAAATAAAATGGACACTTTCAGATTCAGATTCAGACATAGACTTTTAAGAGAATGATTGTTCTATTAGATTATGATAATTACCAAGAGTGTCCAGAAAGCACCTGGAGATATTTTTCGAGAGTTTTGACATAAGTATTATTCAGTGCATATCAATGTGTGTTGATGGAAAGCTCCTAAGAGGGGCAAAGACGATGTTAATATTTATTCTAATATTTCTCGTACCCACTTGACAGCTATAACACTGATCCTAATGTGAGGAATGAGTACAATGACATACTGAACCAGGTGTATTTTGAAAAGTTAAGAGAAATCTTACCTATTCATTGTATAATTATAAATTGTGCTTTGTGAATATAACATCAATAAACATGTTTGCGAAAACCTTTGTGAGATATTGTGTCTTCATTGATTACTTGTTTATGCTTTTAATAGGTGTAGAGAACAAGCACGATTTGCTTGTTGAATATTGCAGAGGTTGGGTTGGTCTTAAAAAGACAAGGGGTTGAGATGAACAACGCTTGCATATAATTATTCACTTGCAAGTATAAACCCCTCCATATGCAAAGAAGCACCTATAGGCATGCTCTTAAATGTGGTACAAACTGGTTTAACTCGACTGAAAAGTTACAAAAAGCAACTATTTAAACAATAATGTACGCCCTCTTAGCCCATAATGGACTCAAGCAAACTTTGAACGACATAATGGGCGAGGCGACAGCCGAGCCCATTATGGAGTGCAAAGTTTGCTTGAGTCCATTATGGACTGGGAGGACGTACATTATTGTTATTATTTTATAGTTTTGCCAATTCCAGTGAATTTGTAGACCGAGAAACGCAAAACAACGTATAATATACACAGCGCTGAACATCGTCTGCCATGTTCGGCCCGGAAGCTGAATACTAATCATAGCGACACACGTACACACACATATACACTTCAATGAACTGCTGTGAAGACAAACTTGTTTCATGAATGCGTTGTATTTTGAAACAGTGGAAATGACAATCATAAGTAACAACATACATTTCGAAAAAATACCTAGTCGTATGAAGAAACAGAACAAATAAGCTTGTATTGTTATGCTCGTTCCAGGGCCGCGATGCCCAATAATGGAGTACATTATCAGTAATAATGTACAGCGATGACATCACAAAATTCACTGGAATTGGTAATGCTATAATATAATGTAGTATAATGTTTATGTCGATGCATGCCTTCAGTGTTACTGAAATTGTATGCTGGCATTGTTTGTCCATTTTACAGCATAATAATGACATCTTCATTGACATTTTAGTTTGCGCATGAAGTTATGTCATACAATCGACTGTATTATTCATGAGTAGCAGGTTTGAGTTCTGTCAATAGCAAGTGATAGTTGACTAATTTATGTTTCAGTAAGTAGAACACAACAGGTATCATTTTAGAGCAAAAAAGAATTGTTTCTGGTCAGCGCACACATCACTTATAAACCCCTGCGGTGATCTTTTTTAATGTGTGTTTGTCCAGCCTGTGCAGTCCACACATCTGGCAAAAATAACCCTTCCTACATTAATTAATTTGCTACTTCAGTGAATTAAACCGCAGAACCATTCATGAACAAGCAAATGACATCTGCCCCACATACACACTTGCTCTAAAGTATTAAATAAAGTGAACAGTAACTGCATAAATAGCAGATTCAGTGACAGGTTTGTTGAAAATTACAACACAACAACAACAAAATTGTTTCATCGCACCTCTTTAGACA